>NW_026615003.1:0-63471 GCF_030052815.1 Hevea brasiliensis
AGGTCGGAAAAGTCTTTGTCAGAGTCTCATCAAAATAGAAGAATTCGGAAGAGTCCTTATCCTATCCTTGCCTAAAAGTTTTAAGTCAACTCTTAAAGGAGATCGGAGGAGGTTCTTATCAGGTCTCCTTCAAAATTTTGATAAACATTAAGTAGGGATCGGAAGAGAGTTCTTATCAGGTCTCAACTCAAAACATTAACGAATAACTCTAAAGGAGATCGGAGGAGGGTTCTTATCAGGTCTCCTCTCAAAAAACAATAAATAACTTAAAAGAGATCGGAGGAGGATTCTTATCAGGTCTCCCTTCAAAATTTTAATAAACATTAAATAAGGATCGGAGGAGAGTTCTTATCAGGTCTCCACCTCAAATTTTAATAAACATCTGAAAGAGATCGGAGGAGAGTTCTTATCAGGTCTCATCCTCAAAACTTTAAATAAATAACTTAAAAGAGACCGGAGGAGGGTTCTTATCAGGTCTCCCCTCAAAATTTTAATGAACAACTTAAAAAGATCGGAGGAGAGTTCTTATCAGATTCTCACACCGTTCACTAAGGTTGTCTCATTTACTTATGTATCTGGTGATCAAATTTAGTGAAAAATCAAACATTCCTTCTACCAAAAGGATTAACATTGCCGCCTAAGCCCTTCTAACTAATTTGTAAGGGCCTTGAATTAAATCTACTTACCCTTATTAAGGGGCGAGGTGGGGTGCCTAACACCTTCCCCACCGTTTACGGACCGAACTTAGAATCTGTTTTAAAGTGGTTTCATTTTTAATTTAACTTCTCAAATGGTTTTCTTTAGTTTCCCTCAAAACTAAGGTGGCGACTCCTCACTCTTTCCCACTTGGTGAGTGATCGTCAGAGGCGACATAAAATCCCATTCACGACGACTTAGCGACTCATTGGGACTTGTCTAGGGACTCAACCCCAGTCTAGAGGCCCAAAAGTAGGCTTAATATTTGTCAAAGAAAATTATATTTAGAGGTCCTCACACGGCGATGTCTCAAATGCTAATTATTATTGCTACTAACTATTTTGTTTTGCATGTTCTATCTCTTACGATTGCTCTTCATTTGAAAAAGAAAAAGGAAAAAATGGAAAATAAAATCCCTGAATTGGGAAGAGGTAAAGGTGTCCCTTCACACCTTGAACACTCACACAATGTCCTCACACACTATGGTCCTAACAGGGCTTTCTTACCCTTTTAGGAAAGTAGGAGGGAGTCATGTAAGCGGTACAGTGGGTTTTACCCGTTAGTATCAGTGAAGGCTTACGCTCAAATTGAAACTCGTTCTATTTAGTGATACAGTGGAATTTTCCGACAATATCATGGGGGTAGAATGGGGCTCTCTTGTTCTGATGAGGGCAATTTGGGAACTGTGGCTATTAGAAAAATTAGATCTGAGCTAAACCGTCACGATAGTGGCCAGTAGTAAAGCGCCTCATAAGATAGAACTATCCGGATAGGTAGCGCTTACAGGTGTTAGGAGTCTCCCTACTATAGGACAAAGGGCATACTTACTCTTACCTAATGCTTTAATTTCCTTTTGTTTATTTCTTTTGAGGTAATTTTGAATCCTACTAAAACGCCTACACATTTTCCTACTTTGATAAATGTATGCGTGTTACCTGTCAACAGTATGATTCAAAATTACCTAATTTGTCTTACTAACAAATTCTCCATGAGCGTTACCAAGCAGAAGTGCAGCAAAAGGATAGGCATCATTTTTATCATGGCATCCTCGAGTCGATCGCGAGAAAAGGCTCGAGAATGCTAGACTTTGGTCGAATCGGTTCATAGTCGGTACCCTCGCAAAATGATGCTTAGAGGCACACGTTAGCTCGCTACCTTGCTAGATCTGGACAAAATAGAGGTCAAAATGAACAACCTCGAGGTATGTCTAATAGATGGAGGTTGCTTCCCGACCAGTCAAGGTGCAGTTTGAAGAGAAATGCGGAAGGATTGCAACCTTAATGCAAGTCAAGGTCCAAATCCACGCATTAAAAGCCATGTTGACGGTTTGGAATCCTAAGTGCAGTGTTCTCTTTCAATGACATTGATCGGCCCCGCTATGGAGGAATATCGGGCATTCTTTGGGGATCCCATACTCATTGCGAGAATCGGATCTACTTACACCTCGAGCATAGGCGGACACAGAAGCGGTTGGCACATATGTTGGGTTCTCCCGGAAGAAGTGAAGTCGAGAAAGCGATCAAAGGGAACACGTATGGATGGTATTGGGCGTACCTTGAAGCGGTTAGATCATCACCTCCAAGAAAGCGATGGGATCAAGCTTAGTAGCACTCGCCTTGGGAATCTATGGTCGATCTGTTCCGGGGCCATTGGGGATCATCACTAGCGGTCTGATGAGGTATTTTGGGCGGTAGAAAGGCGGGGATCAATCCGATCTGGCAATCCTTGCGAAACCTTGTTAACCTAACTACTGCGGACAACGAGGAAAGGGTCCATTAAGTGTTGCTCTCGGTTATTATACCTCTGGACTATCGACCACATGTGTCTGAGGAGACAAAAGGATTGACTTGGTACCTTGACCGACCTCCCATTGAGAAGATGACCGGTTAGTGATCGGCCCGAAGAATGAAAAAGCGATGGCGGGAGCGGATTACGAGTTTCAATAGCCATGATTCTTGTTGGAGGAAGGCGTGGGCGTCAAGCCAACTTTGTCTTGATTGAGTGCAGGAGGTATTGATCGGTGTCCCTAATTGGAATAGCAGGGTATACAAGTTACACTCGGCCTTGGTAATGAGGCGGTTTGGCTCAACACGATCCATGTTCAACATTAAAGAATACCACCAAGGTCACTTCTACCATGAGCTCAAGGAAGAAGAAGGGTTGAAAATGGCTCGCAAGTCACAGGAAAACATCACTCTAATGGAGAGATCACCCAAAGGCCGAGTGCCTCGGACGATTACCTTAAATGGAGGCGATAGGGACCAGAGCGCTCTACCATAGAATTCAGGGCGACAACCCTCGCCAAGGCGCCCTATTAGAGGAAGCTAATAATCGCTGGTTGACTCGCTACAAAGGCAAATACCGAAAACTCACAGTGCAGAGCAGAATGACACAATTGGAGGACCAACAGAGAAACTTAAGAGAAGGGTAAGAAAGCTCAAGGAAGAGGCAAGGGTAGAAAGGATAGGGTTCGAAGAGCAAGAGTGCAGTGGGAAAAAGAAAGAAACTCTCTCAGTGAGGTCAAAGAAATGAAAGAGCGAGAATAGTAAGCTTGAGGAAAGGATGAAGTACCAAGAGGTACTCGTTGAAGAGTATAAGCAGGAAAACAAGAAGAAGAAGCTTGAATTAAAAGAGGCACTCCTCATCAACGACATCTTGAAAGAGTGTGCTAAAGAAAGGAAAGAGAAAGAGAAACAAAGTGCCCTCTATCAAGGGTGAAAGAAAATGTGGACCGGTTGGAGAAGATGATAGCACGAGGAAAAAAGGAACTATTACAGAATCAAGTATGCTCTGAAAGTGTTCGACCCATGAAAGCAAGAAGAAAGGTTATATGAGTATCTCGAGAAAATGTCATCTTATTATAAAGAATCTTCGAGCCTAGGCCAATGTAAAGATCGATGTACAAATTACTCGATTAATGAAGCGATTTTTGGACCATTGTTTAGCAAAATTTGTGAATGAATAGTATGACTCCCGTAGGAACTTCCTCGCTAGGGTTATGTGAAAACTTGAAATGCGCTATATGGGCAAGTATCATAAATGCGCATTCAATCTCGTCATTCACGATCGGACTATCCAAAGATGCCATGATAAAGTTGAGGCGATTATAATTTATACAGATTTCAACTTTGCTCTCAAATGCCACAGTATACTTCGTCAAGACCAGGACTTTTAGTTTCTCTTCAAAAATTCAAATTTTATTTAAAATTTTCTTTTACCCCTCACGAAATCAATATTGATTCAAACAAGGCAAGTCGACCAAACACACGGTTCAACCTAGCGAGTGTACTTAACAAGATCTCGAACAAGGAAGATAATGGAAAATCGGGAGCAAATGCGGAACCTACGAGGCGGTCTCCGAGTTGAAAGATCAGCTTTCTGAAATTATGAGACTAATGAGGGAAATGTCTCAGAACAAACCTACTTCAGAATCTAGCCCACCATTACCTCCTCCGCCTCCTACAGCAAATGATCCTCAACAAGCTTCAACCTCTTTTACCTTTCAGTCTCCCATTCCGGATCCGACAGTCACTGTCAATCCGATGACCATAAATAATGACCCACCTTTTTCCTATTACCGGCCGTCTCAAATGCGAGCCTCACCATTCAATCCCGATCCCTCGGTTTACTCCACCCCTCGGCTCGGTTGGAGGAGTGTATCATGCGATGGAAGGAGAACATAGGCGAGAGAAAGCGAGAAACTATCTGCCTAGAAGAAAGATTGAGAGCAATAGAAGGGTTGAACATGTATGGCTCGATCGATGTGTAAATCACCGAGATTGGTGCGGATGTGGTGGTACCACCCAAATTCAAGGTTCGGATTTAGACAAATACAGGAAACTTCGGATCCCGCATCCACACGGCAACCTACATTGCCAAAATGCGCCTTAACGAAGGCGATAGACTTCTCATTCACTTCTTTCACGAGAGCCTCTCGGGCGGCTACGAGATGGTGCATACAATTGGGCGAGGAGCAAGCTACACTCTGGAAGGATTTAGCGATACCTTTCTAAAGCGGTATAAATTCAATTGTGATCGGCACCCACAAGGAGGATCTCGAACACAGTGCGAGAAAGGCAGGAAAGTTTCAAGCGATATGCCCAACGATGGAGGAGAAAGGCTGCGAGTATATCCTCCGTGGTGACAATGAACTCTGCTCCTATTCATTGAAACATTGAAGGCTCCTACTTCAACCTAATGATTGGCAATACCTCCAATAGCTTCTCGGATATCATCCAAGCGGTGAGAGAATTGAAGCTAATGCGAGAATAGGAAGACTACGAGAGTTGGTGAAAACCACTGAAGAAGCCGCCAATTTTGGCAAGAAGAAGGAAGGTGATGTACACTCTGTCACACGTCCAAATAATTACCCCCAATTTCCCCAAAATAAATACAGGCAATATAATCCCTCTCAGGGCCCAACTATCGCGAACATCCCACCTCCTTTCCTAATTATTCACAACCACGCCCACAATCGCCCCACACAAATTTCCAACCAAGACCACCTCCTCCTCGGCTCAACCACGGCCACCACAAAATAACCCAAGACCTCCAAGGAATCTGATCCACCCCTTCCCCTCCCTCTCGGTGAAATATCCGATACCTTGTCGGTATAAACCAAATCGTGCAGTCCCTTTAGACCCAATCCGCGCCATATCCCGGGTGGTATGATGCCTGACCGTTGTGAGTATCATGGAGGAGCACAAGGGCATTCAGCCCGACAAGCTGCGGGGCACTCGGAGGAGAGTGCGCTTTGTCCGGGCAGGTGGTTGAAGATTGAGGAATGGTTCCCTCCCAATGTCACCTCAAATCCACTGCCCAACCATAATGCGGGTAGTGGTGTAAATATGATTGAATCTAAGGAGAGGATCAACACGAAGTGGATGAGTGGTTCCATACTTTGAGAGATTTTGCTATAGCAATGAGGAAGGTTACCTTTCCCCTCGGGTGCGGGAGGCGAGGAGGATCTGGGGTGTCCTTATCACGGAGGCGGTGACCACAGTGCGAGATTGTGAGGGTTCGGGCAAGAGGTCGGAACTTATTGTCTTTTAAGGTTTTGAGATGTCGAGAAGAGGTCAAAGCGGAAGAAGTGAACACCACAAGATTGACCAGAATACCTCTACCTCCAAGCCCGGAATCACCTTCTCACCCGGTAGCCTCACCACGATGCAGTTATCAGAACTCCACCTCGGCTCCCCATCACCAACACTCATGCTGTCCCTTGGAACTATAATTTCCAAGTTTTTACTCGAGGCGTCAAGCGGCACATCAGCTCCTAGCCTTGCCTCACCTCGGCACCACCAAAGCCATGTTTTGCTCCTCACGAGCACTTGGGATGACTTATCTTTGGACACCGGCAACATCACTCCCCAAACAAGTCCCGGCCTGTTATTGCAATAAAACCCTCTCCACTGAGCAAGAAGTCGAGTTTATAACCGAAGTGGGAGGTGTTCTGAGAACGAAGAAAGAGAGAAGAGAAAGGAAAGTAAAGATGGGAGAGTCATCAAGAAACACGGAAGAGGAGGTTGAGAAGCGAGGAAGCGAGCACAGTTGAGCATAGAAGATGAAGAAGCTGTTGCTCCAAATAATGAAGCGAGCGAGTATGGCGTGGTGGAAACGTTGAGAAAGACACCGCTCGGTTTATTTGTTATCGATTTTGAGTTCGGAAGTGCAAGCAAGCCTTACAGAGAATCTGGATCGGGCCTTTGTCAACCACGACATTACTCGGGCGGTTGAGAAGTTAGTGGGACAAATCCGGGCATCGGCTCTGTAGCCTTTTACGAAGAGGAGGTAGACCACTGCGGGCTTAGGGCATAATAAAGCTCTGCATGTAGCGGTGAAATGTAAAGGCGTATAGTGGCCAAGGTCCTCATCGATAACGGATCGACCCTCAATGCTTGCCTAGCGCTACCTTGGCTAGATTGCGGTTGACCAATCGGACATACGTCAAAGTGCTATGGTGGTGAGAGCTTTTGTGGAACAAGGAGAGGTCTTTGGGGACATTGACTTGCCAATCGGTCGGTGCATGTACTTTCAATATCACGTTTCAAGTGATGAACATTGAGCCGACCTACACCATGCTTTTAGGAGGCCTTGGATCCATTCTGCGAATCTTTGTTCGCCGACTTTGCACGGAAGATCAAATACATTAAGGGCGGCAAAATCATCACGGTGAGGCGAAGAGGCCATCTTGGTCACCAAGCGCAATCACTCCCTTATGTGGGCGGTAGAGAGTCATTGGAAAGTTCTTTCCGGCCCTTGAATTGCAAGATCTTGGGAAGGAGGGGCCATGGCTATGGTGGCCAAAGTAATGTCAGAAGTGGGTATGAAGAGGGTAAAGGCCTAGGCGCCACATCACAAGGGATTGTCGAGCCTATACCGGCCATTCAGAAGATGGGCCGTTATGGTTTGGGGTATGAGGAGGATGCCCTCGCGGATGGGCGATTCTGGATGAGAAAAATGCTTGGGATCGGAGATTTGACGGAAGATGGGAAAGGTGAAAGTAGTCCGAGAATCACGGAAATCTTCACCAAACCGGTCATTCAACATCCGCAATCTGGAAGAATCACGATGATCCATCCATAGATGTCATCCAAGCTGGATTCCTTGTATGAGGCCCTAGTTTAGCCAATGGTGAAGAAGCGGGAGCTTGACAAGCTGGACAACGGAGGATATCCACTGTACTCAATCTCGAGTAAAGTACCTCAGTTATATACACTTGATCACTTTGTCCATGGTGACAAGTGTAATACTGTAAATGGACCTTTTCTTATGGCATTAACATTAATGAATTAATAGCGCATTTTTAATCCAATACTCTTTTTCTTTCCTTTTTAATTCCATCCTTATAACATGTTCTATTCTTTATTCCTTGGGACAATTCATCAATTAACACCTAATAATCCAATAGACTCGGAAATTCCTGGTTAATTTTGAAATCCCCATAAGCGCCATTACTTCAAGTGATTACGAGGAAGACCTTACGGAGGAAAGCAATGAAAAGATGAACCCTCCCTCGTGCCTTGTGAAGATGAAAGCGCACAATAAACTTAGGCTCGGAAGAAGTAAAGGGAACTTAAGGTAGTGGAGAGTGAGGAATTGGGAGATATGATCGATGCAGCAGGAATTTCTCGGCGTATTTTCATGGAGCTATGGCGATATGGTCGGTTTGGACCCTCGGATAATGCGCACAAAATCCCCTTGATCCGAGGACAATCCGGTGAAACAAAGGCGAGGAGAATGAATCGATACCTTTGCTCAAGGTTCGGGATGAAGTCAAAGATATGTGGCCGGGTTCTTAGAAGTGGTCAAATACCCCCAATGGGTGGCTAACGTCGTCCGGTAATGAAGAAAGGCGGGAGAGTCGGGGTGTGCGTTGACTCTGGGATCTTAATAAAGCTAGTTTGAAAGCGATTTCCCTCTCCCCACATTGATGTGCTAGTTGACAATGCAGCGGGTTTGGGCGGATGTTAGTGTATTGATGGGGCATCGAGTACAATCAGATTCCGATGGACAAGGAAGACAAGGATAAAGCGCTTTTATCACCCAATGGGAGTGATACGCTGCTCGGGTCATGCCATTCGGGTTGAAGAATGCGGGGCCACTTACCGGTAGCGCAATGGTCACATTATTCCACGATATGATGCATAAAGAAGTGGAGGTGTATGTTGATGATATGATCATCAAATCCGGGAGAGAGAGCCACGTTCGGGTGATAAGGAGGGTGTTTGAAAGGCTCGAAATACGATTGAAGTGAACCACCTGCTAAGTGCATATTCGAGCTAGATCGGGAAAATTGTTGGGATTCATAGTAGCGAAAAAGGGATAGAAGTGGACCCGGACAAAGTTCGAGCTATTCAGAAATGCCGTCCCCAAAAGCGAGAAAGGGAGGTCTTGCGATTTTAGGAAAGTTGAACTACATTTGAGAGTTTATTTCTAATCTCACTTGCCAAAGTGAGCCTATTTTGATTACTCGGAAGAACAACCCTACCCAATGGGATTCGGATTGTCAAAGGCTTTGAGACAATCAGCGATGTTGTCAAATCCACGATTGGTCCCACATGGCGGGAAGGCCTTTAATCCTGTACACAGCGGTCCAACGAATTCTATGGGGTGTGTTTTGGGGCGACATGATAATTAGGCGAAAGAGAGGGCCATTTATTACGAGCAAGAAGTTCAATGATTGTGAGTCAAGGTACTCCTTCTTAGAAAAGACTTGCTGCAGCGTTAGCATGAATGACAAATCGCCTCAAGCACTATATGTTGAATCACAAGACATGGCTTATCTCGGGATGGATCCTATCAAATATGTATTTGAAAGCCCATTCGTGCGGGAAGGATAGCCAAGTGGCGGGTTATACTCTCCCAATCGACATAGTCTACATGACCAGCGGTGAAAGGTAGCGTGATTCTTGACCTCTAGCGAGAAAACCCTATCGAGGATTATGAAGCTCACGAATTTGAGTTCACGATGAACATATTAATGAGGTCATTGCAAAGAAAGGCGAGCCAAGCGATGTATGGGAAATGTATTTTGATGGGCGATCAATTTATCGGAAATGGAATCGGGTGTACTAGTATCCCGGACGGAAAACATTTCCGATAGTTGCTAAATTGGGGTTTATTTGTACCAACAATGTCATGAGTATGAAGCTTGTGTAATGGGTCTACATGCCGCTATAGAGATGAAAATCAGAAAGTTGGAGGTGTCACGGAGACTCGGCTCGATAATCTATCAAGTCAAGGAGAATGGCAAACTAAGGATCCCAAGTTGATCCCATATCGGAAGTACTTCTGGAGTTGATCAAGAAATTCGAAGAAATCTCTTTCACTCACACAGTAGAGACAAGAATCAATTTCTTTGATGCCTTAGCTACTCTAGTTGTTATGGCTCAAATCGAAGAAGAGCGACGTTTGAGCGTTGAAGATTAAGGTAAGGGATGAGCGACCTATTGCTTCATGATTGAAGAAGAGCGACGGAAAGCCTTGGTATCATGACATCTGATCTCTTGTAGAACCAGAGAATTCCCTTGAGGGCAAGCAAAAATGAAAAGAAGATGATTCGGAGGTTAGCATTAGGGTACTTTCCCGGTGGAGAAACCCTATACTGAGGAGCTAGCGGAGAATTGTTGAGATGTGTAGATGCAAAGAAGCAAAGAAAATCCTCTTTGAAACTCATGAGGAAATTGTGCCACTCACGTCAATGGACACATGATGGCGAAGCAAATCATGCGGCGTGGGTATTTTGGACCACAATGGAAAAGGATTGCATCAGTATTTCGGAAGTGCCACAAGTGTCAGTTCTGTGGTCAGATAAATGTACCACCTCACAAGGCTGTTCAATCTCGTCTCACCGTGGCCTTTTTGCAATGTGGGGCATAGATGTGATTGGTCCCATCAATCCCAAGGCATCCAATGAGCGCAGATTCATCCTTGTAGCCATCGACTATTTCTCCAAGTGGGTCGGCGACATCCTATGCTCACATCACGAGAACACGTTTCTCAAATTCTTGAAGCAATATCATCTGCGGCATGGTCTCGAATGAAATTATCGCGATAATGCCAAGAACTTGAATGGTCAGAAGATTCGGGAATTATGTGATCAATACAAAATCCGACACCTCAATTCCTCCCCATCCGTCCCAGGATGAATGGGCGGTGGAAGCGCAAACAAAAACCTCAAGAGAATAAT
This sequence comes from Hevea brasiliensis, assembly GCF_030052815.1. Lineage (NCBI taxonomy): Eukaryota > Viridiplantae > Streptophyta > Magnoliopsida > Malpighiales > Euphorbiaceae > Hevea > Hevea brasiliensis. Next base: position 10,388 of record NW_026615003.1, read on the forward strand.
CAGGAAAATGACGGTCACATATAGGGATTGGCATGATATGCTTCCCTACGCTCTTCACGCATCTGGGACTTAGTAAGAACCTCGGCAGGGCAACTCCATACTCAACTGGTCTACGGGATGGAAAGGCGTATTGCCTATTGAGGTTGAAATCCGTCCTAAGGATTTTGAAGGAATCGAGGATCGATGAGTCGAGAATGGATCGATCAAGGTTGGATCGATTGAATTTCTTTGGATGAGAAAAGGTTAACGGACATGTCACGGACAATTATACGAGAGAAGAATGGCGGGGCATTTGATAAAAATGTGCGCTGCGTGAATTCCAACCCGGGGACCTAATCTTGAAGAAAGTCTTCTTTGAACCAAAAGCGACCCCGGGGCAAGTGGTCACCAACCTATGAGGACCTATGTGGTTAAAAGACATTTTCGGAGGAGCCTTGATCTTGACCCACATAGGCGGTGAAGAATTCAGAGACCGATCAATGCAAACCTTTGTCAGAGATACTATGCATAAAAGGGAAAGGGTGAAAACCGAAAGGGCATCAAAAAAAAAAAAAAAAAAAAAAAAAAAAACTTCTTGGGGTGAAAACCCAAAGGCGTCCCAAGAACCAAAGTGGAGAAATAAGGAAGAGGGTATGAAACCACGGATGGAGAGAAGCTGTCGCGACATGAAGCTTGAAGAACTTGAAATAATGGCGGTTAAAGACTTCAAAACTAACCATAAGGAATATGTGAGATCTATCTTTGTACCTTTTCCTCTCCTTTGAAAGTCTATTCTTTCTAATAAAGTTATACTTCACTCATACATTGTTATTTTCCCCATGCTATCCTTTCTCTTTGTTTAATGCGCTATTAATTAGTTAAAATTTTTGCCATAAGATTTGAATTTGAAAAATTGATAACCTCACGTACTTTATTATGAGATTTGCAGGAAATAGCGTTCAAAAAAAAAAAAAAAAAAACAAAAAAAAAACTGCTAGAGATGAAAACCGAAAGAGTATACAGTCGAATGGGCGAAGAGAAAGTGAAAACACAAGGCGCTCTCAGTAAGTAAGAAGAAAGTCGGGAATGAAAAGGGGTATCAGAAAGAATGAGATCATAGGTCGAGTCTTGCAACTCCTCCTCCATTAATCATCGCCGTTATCTTGTTAAGTACACTTCTTGAGGAAAGAACTTCATGTGTCGAGTTAGACTAAGCCTTGTAAGTTGATTTTGATTTCCTGCAATTTAAATTTCTGTCATCGACCTCTGGATCCTTGATCCAAGTTGATTTTAATTTCATGCAATTTACATTTCTGTTATCAACCTCTGGATCCTTGATCCAAGTTGATTTTAATTTCCTGCAATTTAAATTTCTGCTATCAACCTCTGGATCCTTGATCCAAGTTGATTTTAATTTCATGCAATTTACATTTCTGTTATCGACCTCTGGATCCTTGATCTAAGTTGATTTTAATTTCATGCAATTTACATTTCTGTTATCGACCTCTGGATCCTTGATCCAAGTTGATTTTAATTTCATGCAATTCCACCATCAACCTCTGGTTCCTTGATCCAAATTGATTTTAATTTCATGCAATTTACATTTCTGTTATCGACCTCTGGATCCTTGATCCAAGTTGATTTTAATTTCATGCAATTCCACCATCAACCTCTGGTTCCTTGATCCAAGTTGATTTTAATTTCATGCAATTTACATTTCTGTTATCGACCTCTGGATCCTTGATCCAAGTTGATTTTAATTTCATGCAATTCCACCATCAACCTCTGGTTCCTTGATCTAAGTTGATTTTAATTTCATGCAATTTACATTTCTGTTATCGAACTCTGGATCCTTGATCCAAGTTGATTTTAATTTCATGCAATTCCACCATCAACCTCTGGTTCCTTGATCCAAGTTGATTTTAATTTCATGCAATTTACATTTCTGCTATCAACCTCTGGTTCCTTGATCCAAGTTGATTTTAATGTCATGCAATTTACATTCTGTTATCAACCTCTGGTTTCTAGATCCAAGTTGATTTTAATTCTCTAGGTCATTAATTTAGGTGTGCTTTAGTTCCCTAATTTCAAATACCTAATCGTCCAAAATATGAGTCGGAATCTTTACATAATTCCTATCTGAAATTTTCCTTTAATTGAAATTATGTAAAGAGAGCGATTGTCGACACCATATTTTGGCGATCCTAGAATCAATAAAAAATCTTTTTTTTGAGCGACTAATCACGTTTCAGTCCCTCCTTGATAGGCGGTCACATTTCGATCTCTCCTCACGAGAATTGAATCAATGCTAAGTCCTCACATTCATTAAAGCCTCGCCGATCTCTCAAAATCATTTCTGACCTCTCAAACCCGATGTCGGATTTAGGACTGTCAAGAATATTCTGATCTCTGTTGATGAATAAAATGAGGGCACTAGATCTTTTCCTACCAGTTTATTGCGACCTCCTTTAGAAAGTTTAAGAGCTAAAGTTTTGGTTCGATTCCGATCTTAAGTGTTGAGTTAAATTTTGGTCAAGTTACATTGACATTTCTTCCTCTAGATCTCATGTTCAAAGTGCTTTCCGATCTCTCATACTTAGATTAATAATCACATTTAGTTTTTGTTTCTTTGTGCTCATACAATCAAATACTCGGACAAATAATGGTTTAAAATTTTCCGATCACAATCATTCATTGAACAAAAGGCATTTCATTTCATGTCATAATTTGTACAAGTTATTGGTGAGGATCACCCCGGCTGATCTATTTGGATCACTCCTCTCTCCCTCTCACCCTCGGCTTCATCCTCCTTTGTCTTCATCATTGTCCTCGGGAGCCACATCGGCCATCAAGAAAAGTCTTCTTAGGTAGCGCTCTGGAGTGCGGCCAAGAGATCCTTGTGAGCCTTCACATAGGCCTCGGCTATTCCGTCACCATCTCCTCATCCCTCTCCTTAAGCTCCTTGTCTTTCTCCTTAAGCTCCTTATCCTTCGCCTCAAGTTCCTCTATAAGTTGGCGACACAGCTAACCGTTGGCGTGAAGCACACGGACTTCCTTAAGAGCACGGTCCCTCTCATCAAAGCACGATTACATTCGTGCCGGTCTTCATGGAGCTTTGCCGTCCCTCGACTTGAGATATATAATCCGGCGGATGAGAGTTGGGATCGGAGAGAATCCACCTCTGATTTTCTTCGATCTCCTTACCCGGTATTTGAATCCTTTCGGATCATGATGCAGTTCACGGACACTCCACGTTTAAGCTCATGGTCGAGTCAATATGTCGTCGAGACCATTACGAGATAACTGTCCGATCCTCGGAAAGAAGATGGTAGACCCGGGACTTTGGCGAAATCGAGTTCTCCTTGGCGGTCAGATTATTCCTCAAGCGATCGATCGGTACTTGGCGCCCAGAAGAGGTCCTCCCGAAGCTTGAGAAGGCCCCCTTCCTGCTTGGAACAAGCTGCAAGAGTCGGAGGCTGCTCCTCCGATCTAGGAGAGATCGGGTAACCGGTGGTCGTGGACCGAAGGTTGGGGAGGATCACTTTGTATCTCCCGGAGTTCGTGGCCAGGCGTTTGGAGTCGTTCGAGCGCTTTATCTCCTTTATCTTAGGAGATCTCTCTCTCCTTCTTAGTTTCCTTGAACCCTCACCACCCGCCATACGCACAAAGAAAAGGTTAGTGAGATCACTAAGGTCGTGAGATGAGATATAGAAAATACGTCTGAGGTTAGAAGCGGAAGTTCGCGGTCTTGGCGATGGCGATTGAGCAGTCCAATAGTGCGGCTCGGCGATCACGAATCCAAACAAGAATACTTTTTAGTGGCGGCCTCACTCTTGAGATCCATCACTATCAAACTTTCCTCTTCGCTCGAGGGTAATATGGTTGGAAGCAAGGGTCCACAGTACCACCAGTGCGAGGAAGTCCTCAAGCGGCTCGGATCTTTGCTCCTCACAATGAAGAAAGCGATTCTTCCGGTTCTTAAGAGGCGAGGCGGTCGGAAAGAGCCGCAATTGAAGCCGCTGAAAGAACCGATGGTCATCGTCCTTTCGGTGAGTTAGCGGTGCGGCTTAGCGAACACTTTAGTTGTGAGTCGATTCCCTTAGCTCGGCATAGACCTCGGAAAGCAACCAAGATCCGCCACGAGTTGGGGTGGATTTGAACAATGGATATTCGGTGAAATTTTAGGACCTCCTTATAGAAATCGGCTAGAGGAACCTCGGGCCGGCCTTTAAGCGTTCTTCGTACACCATGACCATGTCATCCTCTTCAAAGAATGATCGACACGAAGATCGCCATGGCATGATCGGCTCATATGAATCGGGACAAATGTTGTATTCTTGAACAAGCGATTGCGGTCAGTTCGAAGAAGATGGAAGCTCGTCTATAGGAAGGTCTCTCTCCTTGAAGAAGGCGCGTGCGCCTTAATGATGCGACCCGACCCAGGCACAGGCGAGAGACCTAAGGGGTCGGGTTGCGCGCTTGGCAGCGCCTCTTCTTCATCGGGCGATGACCAAGAGAACTCAATGGAAGGAGGGCTCGCTCTCGACCTTGGCACCGCTCATTTTCAAAAGAAACAAAGAACTTAAACAAAAAAGAAGATCAAAGTCCTTACGAGTCTAATCGGCGTCGGGCTGGAGAAAATGAGAGAACTTGAAGCTATGAGCGGGAGGCGAAAATGAAATGAGAGAACAAGCGGCTAACCCTCCCCTATTTATACTAGTCAGAGCATTTAATGCTCGCGAGGTTCTAAGCGGCGCATCGATTGGTGAGACTCGGCAATTTGTACGACACTTCTCTCAAATATCAGAATGTTCGGAGATCGGTTAATTGGAGATCGGCATAATAAGTTAAATATTTTGAATAAAGGATCGATCAAGTGTCATTCAAGTAAAGAACCAGATCGGATAACCACCTTAGAGATCGGAAAATAATCAATGCAAAAATAATAAGATGATAGCGCAAAATAAAGTCTTTATTTGCAAAAGATCGGATTACATCATTTGGGCGATCTCTAGGGATCGGATTACAATAAGGGTAACTACATCATTTGGGTGATCTCTAGAGATTTGATTACATTGAGACTACATCATTTTGGCGATCTCTAAGGATCGGAATACATTGGAGATCTGAGTATATCAAAGGCGATCTAAGGATCGGTTTACAAGTGATCCCAAGGATACTCCCGGAGATCCATGGATCGGTTATAACTAATTCAAGGATACTCCCGGGTGTTCCAAGGATCGGTTATAAGCGATCCCAAGGATATGCCGGCCGGATGCTTCATCATTGTCGGAACACGCAATGTGAATCGAGAATCATTGTCGGAACACTCAATGTGATGAGAAGCGAATGAACTCGATTGAGCAACTCGAGATCAGTACAAGCGAAGCCATATCTGGATCGGTCAAATCCGGTTCTCTCACCATCGTCAATTAGGACCATCCAATCAGGATCGTAAATTTTGATCGAGAAAAGGAATTCCATCGGAAGAGGATCAAAACCACGATTGTGGCGGAACTTTCCCGAGCAGTAGAACCAAGAAACAAGGAAAAGAGAAAAATCGAATGAAGGAAATGCCACTATCAACGAGGTATATATAGGAAAATGGGCATTTAATCTTTGGCGGAAAGCAAGCGGGCGCTTGAAAATCGAGATGTAATTAATGCTTGGACCGAATCGAGGCCCGATCGAACGAGAAGAATCCGGGAGGGGCCCACATGAGGGATCGGAAAAGGTCATGATGGAAAGATTGGAAGGAGGGAGATCGAAAAGCAAGGATAGGATGAGACAACTTTCAATAACCGCCGCCATAATCGTGAGCCGAGGTAGTTAAAGCATTGCAGATGAGATCAAATCTCCACCGCAGCCTCATTTGCAGACCGCCTACACATCGACAAAGGTGACATGTCATGACAGTCCTATACATCTCGATCTCCACCATTGATCTAACTTGCAAGGACAAACCCTGAGCCCTTGGTTTAAAGAGAAGACGACAAGACCGGGCGCTTTTATTCCTCGGCCTTCGATCTCCTCGACAAGAGGATTTTGAGCCGCTGTATTAGAAAAGAAAAAGGACAAATGTTCATAGGATCTCGCCATTCATTTTGATTCTCTTCAATTCTCGCATCAAACCTTCCATCTCCTCAAAAAGATCCTCGACTCTTCATTGGGAGCACCTGCTCCTATAAATACCAAAGATGAAAAACTGTAGTAGAGGAACAAAAAGGGTGGTGATTATAGTGGAAAGGCTCAAAATCGATTTAGTTCGCTTACTCGCTATTTCTGTTAGAAGAACTTCAAACCAGCTTTCTAAAGTATTTTCTTTGAAGGAGTATTGACACTGGAACTCTTATTTTCGCTTGTTCATTGCTCGTGATACCCTCTTAGTTTCAGCCCATTTTCATCACTTTTATATCCACTTTTATTTTCCAAGCTCAATCTCATTCGAACTCGTTATTGTCATTCCCGACTACACTCTAACTCAGATTCTTCATTTCAAGGTGCATTAGTCCCCACTATTAAAGCACGCAACTCTACAACATTCGTGACTCCATAGTTAGTTCAATAGGTTCAACTCCCTACAGTGAGTGTCGTAACCGCTGTCTATCCAAAGGTCTATTTTTTATTTTTTATTTTCATGCTCGTAATTTTCGTCAAGTTTATCTTATGTTAAAAGGCCCCACGTAGTGTTAGTAGTATGCCATAGAGCATATCATTTAGTATGTATCTTGTACATATTTTTATTAATAAAAGGCATTTCCACTTTTCCGCTACATAATATATTTATGTGTAATAGAAAAGGTCCATTGATATTTTATTATAAATATTATTCTTAAGTTATTAAGAATATGAGTGACAATATTTCTAGCACAAAGTATCATAAATAGGTTCACAATCGAGGATACTTCATAATAAGGACATGACTTATCCAGAAAGATTGTATTCATGTTTATTCCCAAGTTATTTATATGAGATATAAATAAGATAGAATGGTGAGTCTCATGCCATATAACAAACATGATAGGCACTTATAAATGATAAGTAGGCCGAACCAGTGACACTTATGACAAGCTCATGGAGTTTACTCTGTCAATATTTTGTCATAAATCATATTAGTGCATATAATTTTAGACCCGAGATAGCATGCTTATCTTGTATATAGGTAGTTTGAGTTTGATATCGTTTCATACTTGTACTATGTATGGGTATATGGGCATGTGTTGGCTCCTACTAGTTATATATGGAGGTAGGTGTTGATCAAGATGGAATCTGCCTCTAAGTAACAGAGATAAAATCCTATGTTCATTTAATTGTTCTTGATGTTTCAAGTTCTGCCAGATAGATAGATTTATCTTAAAAGAGTTTCGATGAGAAAATCTTTTAATCAAGAACTGGAATTAAAAGAGAACATAATATTCATAGCAAATGGAGTTTGACATAAACCATGACTCAAATTTGAGTTGGGATTTTGTAATGAGAGATTATAGGCATGGTAACATATGATTATAGTTCATTTAAGGTAAACCTTATTACTAATTGGGTGGCCATGGCATGCTATGCTAGGTGTTAACCATGGTCTATGAGGTGCATAAAATGATTTAGAGAAATCATTTATGGTAATAAAGAGTTCTATGATATTAAGAGTTGATATCATGTCTCATTGCCAATTAGTGATGAGCTTAGTAAGTCACACACATACACAAGTTATCACCTATTTAAATATGATTTAATTAATTAATTAAAGAGTTTAATTGATTAATTAAATAGGTTTGGTTTGCAATTAAATTGCAAAGTCCCTGGCATAACTTGAAACCAAATCTAGATTATTGATGTGTAGTATAAATTAAATTTATATTTAAAGTGTTTAAATATGAATTTAATTGATGAGAAATTAATTAATAGAGATTAATTAATTAATTTATATTTGATATAAATTAATTAGAAGAAGAAAATAATTATTTTGGGTTAAGAACTCAAAATTAAGACATGTGGGTATTTTGGTCATTTCATTAAGCAGACACGTGGCACCATGAGATGTCGACACATGGGATTACACATAAGCTTGCCAAATGTTTTTAATCATGTAAGATGATTAAAATCAAGATTAAATATAGGTTTGACACTTGGCACAATGTGATTGGGTCACTTAAACCTAGAGCTAATCAAAGGGTGACATGTAGCAAGGGTTTAATGTGTTAACCTAGCTATTTAAGTGTGGTTATGAAAAGAAAAAATAACCAGCAGCCACTCCTCTCCTTTGTCACGCCACTTTGAGGCTTTTCATCTATTCTTCTTCATCTCTCATCAATTCAAAGAGATTAGCCATCAATCTCTTGAATTAAGAACACTAGAAATTGTTTCTAGTGTCCTATTTACATCTCTAATCTCTTAAAAGGTAGAACATGAATTTCTAATTAATAGAAAAAGCTTTAGAAGCTGTTCAAGGGCTGCCATAGTTGTTCTTGGTGTGGACAAGCTAGAGGGACAACATCTGGTGTCCTGAAGACGAATCTCAAAGGCGCAGACACGCTGCAGCGCATTAAGAGGTTAGTGTAATCGTTCTTGATTTAATCTAGGTTCTAAAATTCAACTGATTAATTTTAAAATCTTAAATGGCAAATACAGATCCAAAAACATATTAAAAGAGTTTTAATGTGTTGTTTATCATTGAAATCAAATAGATAAAAATAAATCTTGCATGATGCATGTGACCCTAGGTGAAAATTTTTGAATTCAATGGTATAAACTTGTGTTTTTCACGCTTCTGTTCCTTCAATTGGTATCAGAGCCACTATATTTGCCATTTAGATTGTTGATTATATGATTTAATTGTGTGATTTGATCATGAGATGATTGATCCATTGCTAGTTGCAAGGGATGTGTGGCACACATGGTGAAGCCACCATTGGTAGCGGCAACAATGGTTCTTCAAGGTGGCGCAAGGTTTGCTTTTTAATTTACAATTGTTGTATGATCTAAAAGCTCATCCTATGTCTAATTAAATTGTTTAATTAGAATTTTAATGACACAATTAAATTATGATTTAAATCAGAATTTTAAAAATTGTTTGAATGTGATTCAAATCTAAATTTTAAAAAGTTGTTTGAATGTGATTCAAATATGAATTTTTAAAGTTGTTTGAATCATATTTAAATCTGATTTTTTAAAATTGATTGAATAAAATTCAGATCTGATTTTTTAAAAAATGTTTGAATGTAATTCAAATCTGATTTTTTAAAAAATGTTTGAATGTGATTCAAATCTGAATTTTTAAAGTTGTTTGAATGTGATTCAAATCTGAATTTTTAAATTTGTTTGAATGAGATTCAAATCTGAATTTTTAAATTTATTTGACTCATATTCAAATATAGATTTTTAAGTTGAATATGAGATATTCAATTTAAGTATGTATGTTTTATTTAATTGTTAAATAGTGATATGCATGATGGATGATCATGGACTATAAAAGACCAATGTGATTGGATTTATTTCTTTTATGTTTTTTAAGATTGTAAATTAATTAATTTATTTTAATTTATTTGGGCATGTATTATTAAGTTTGTAATAATTTTTGGGTTGCAATTTCATTTATTTAAGTTCTTATAAATTCGCCTTGGTATGCCAAGGATTACCATGTAATATTGGATTGCAAGAAGTTCAAGGAGGTCAAGAGCATTGGTTGGACCAAAGGAGGAATTCAAGATCAAGTGTTGATTATGTACTCTTTCAAAGAACTCTTGTAAAATGAATGAATGAATAAAATGCACCTAGGAATGCCCTAATTCAATTCTTGGTAGCTCAGAATTGAATCCCTTAGAAAGTCCATGATCATACCATATTTATTGCTTATCCATGAATGCATGAGATGTACGGGAATGTATGCTATTATATGATATATACATGCTAATTGGATAATGTGCAAAGTGAGACCTTAATAGTAATTAGAATGACCATAAAATCTTCCAAACAAATGATTAAGTTGGAAATGCTATAATTAAAGTAATTATAACATAGGCCCTCCATTGAGGCAATTATTTTAAGAAATTTTAAATAGTTGCATAAGATGCAATTAATTTAAGAGATTTTCTTAAGAATAATTGTTAAGCATGAGATGTTGTAAATATGTAAATGGTTTAGTGGCCGATATTGGATGTACCTGAGGACATTAAAATTATTTGCATAATTACTGGCTCAATTGGATCAACTTAACTAATGGAAGATAAGTCAATAATGGATGTACCGAGATTTTGAGCATTAGGCTAGGTAAAGGATTGAACCTCACATGAGATGTGATGGGCAAGGAGTTGCTCACTTATAGTTTATTGTAATTCCAATAATGGATGTACCCGAGGATGATCAATAGAAATATAAGAATTCAATCACCCACTAGAAATCCATCCAACTAGGATTGTTTTCTACTTTGGAAGTGTAGGATTCGCTAAGTTAGTGGGAGGACCAATTTGATTAAAAGACCATAATCATTTTGGTTAATTACATGATACATTTATTAATTAACTGTTATTTTCTGCAGTTAATTTTCTCGATAAAATGAGCACAAACAACCACCACCATTCAATATCCTTACGAGCATACTTGATCACAATAGGTTGATAGGACCTAAACTATCTGATTGGCTAATAAATTTGAAACTTGTCCTAAAACTTGAACATATAGGATATGTTCTAGACTCAATTGTTCCTGGTCCCTTAACTCTAGAGGTCACACAAGAGGAACATGGAACTTTGGACAAGTGAAAGGAGCATGATATGAGAGCTAAGTGTTACATGCTTACTTCCATGTGTAATGAGTAATGTACAACATGAGAACATACAGAGTGCGAGTGAGATCCTCCTTCACCTATAAGAGTTGTATGGTGAGCACAAAGGAATGCTAGGTATGAGATATCTAGACACTATTCCGTAGGAGGATGTCCGAGGGATGTAATGTTGGGGATCATGTCCATAAGATGATTTGGCTGATTGAGCAGCTGGAACATCTTGACTTCAACATGGATTTTCAACTACATACGGATTTGATCCTTCAGTCCCTTCCTGAGTCTTTTGGGAATTTTGTGACAAATTTCCATATAACTAAACAGGAATGCGCCTTAGCTAGTTTACTCAACATGCTAGTTATTGCCCAAAAGAATATGATGGGTAATAAAGGAAAAGAGGTTGCTTTGATTGCATCTTCTTCTGCTAGAAAGTCCAACAAGAAGAAGGGCAATAAGAAAAAGGAACCTCAGATTCCTAGTCTTTCTAAGAAAATAGCTAAACAAAAAAGGAAGAGTAAAGTTGATGGAGGCAAAGGAAAGTGTTTCCACTGCCAAAAAGATGGGCACTGAAAAAGGAACCGCCTGCAGTATCTTGCTTCTCTCAAGGACAAGAAGGATACACCTTCTAAGGTATGTCTATATCTTGTTATTTAGATTCTGATGATACTCATAGTTCATCTACAAACTTGGGTTTTAGATATCGTGCGCTTCACATTTCTAATGATATGCAGAACTAGCAAATAGTAGCAGCTTGTGTTCTCAAGATATTAGAGTCCGGATTGGCAATGGCGCAACTGTTGAAGCTTTATCCATAGGATATAAATCTTTATACATGTTTGGACATGTTTTGTCACACCCTACTCCCCTATAAGATGTAACATGATCCCGTAGTATACCTAATGAATTACCGCATTTCTCCTACCGATAATCCATTAACTATACTACAAGGGATTTTAAAACAATTTTCGAGAAATTTAAGTCATAGTTTAAAACTGTGTTACAAATTTTTTTTTTTCAAAATTTCTGCAAAGTGCCGGCTGTATTTTGAGAAAACAGTTCTTCAATCTTGCAAAAGAAAATGCTCCCAATATGTTTTCTCAAATACAACTCCAATAAATTTTATTTCAATTCACTATTCAATTCTCAATACACAATCAATACATTTTCAAACTAATCTCATCATGAAGAAATATTTCTGATTATAAGACTCAAAATTTATATTACAAAACTATTCAAGTAAATGAAATCTCAAATTTACATTTACAATAATTTACATTTAATTACATACCAAAATATTTTACAAGAGTTTTTATACAATCAAGCCAAATAATTTACATACATATTATTACATGCATACATCAAAACCTATGTACATGGGTATACCTATAATATACCTGAGCCGAATCAAAGTGTCTTCAAAGAAACTTACTCACCGCTTCTATGCTCTTCTTACTCGCGATAAAGATACAAAGCTATCCCCGAGTGGTGAACTCTGGTGCACAACTATAATTTAAAACATAGTACAATATACATTGACAAAATTTACAAGAAATAATTTGGAAATCAATACTCATCAAATTCTAAAACTCAAAATATTCATTGCCAATAATGTAAATCATTTGTATAAAATGACTTCGATCATGAAATTCAATTTATCAAATCATAACTAACCATTTAGGTAATTCCAACAAAATCAATTATACATAAATCATAATTGAAATCACAATTCTTACCATTCAAAAGCCATTCTATATCTCAAAAATCATTCTCAGATCTCAAAAATCATTCTTTATCTCACTAACTATGCAAGACTAATCTGAAGGGCCATATTCGATGTGATTCTAACTCCCTATGGTCGGGAGGTCGAATCATCGCAGTACGCATCATCACAATAATGAATCTTCCGCAAGGGCCATAACGATAAAATAAACTTAGATCTAACCTCAAATCGAGGAAAATCTAAGCCTGCACGTACTCATGGTAATCAAAACACTACTAACTCCATTGTCTTCTCAACAAATGAGAGAGACGTGTAATAATCTAGTCAAACATCTATAGTGAGATATAAAACAATATCACAATCCTTTTAGTGAGCATAAATCACAATATAATTCGATTCAAAGTCAATTTCAATATCGAATTATTTTTATGCTCATCACAATTCAAATCATAAATTTGCATTTTTCCATGAAAATTACCATCACAATTCAAAACATGTTCTATCACAATTTTCCAAAACATAATTTATTCATTCCATAACAATGCTTAATACTTGTGGAAATACCATTTCAATTAGCTAAATTCATACATACTATAACTATTTCATTATTCATTGATTTTAATCAAATGATTTTTAATCATAATACTTAAGTAAATATGTCATTTAATCATATGAACTATTCGTAACAAAATTAGTTAAAAACTAGTTGTGCACAAACCTTTGATAATCGCTTTCTTGGCTCAATCGTTGTTTCCTTCCTTCCCCGAAGTCTTTGCTAATCGAGAAACACAATTTGAAGTGTTTCAAGACTCATTTAAACTTTCTCTATGAATAAGGTTAAATAATTAATTTGTCGAATTCTATTATTTTCTTAGTCAACCTAATATGTCGATTCTCGATGCTCTAGGTAAATTCGATTTTAATGTCCATAATATGTCACATTAATTAGTCTGTTAGTGTTTGTAAATGTTAACAAATTCATTTCCATGTATCTTGCATTTTCTTGCAATTTGTCGGATTCGTGATACTAGTTTGACCTAGCCTGACAACCTAGTTCCGCTTTCGGGTTTCGGCCAAAACTACAAACTTGTAGATCTATGTCTTATGGAACGCGGAACAACATTTCAGGTCATTCTGAGTTATGTAGACCAAGTTATGGTCATTTTACTATTGTTGGTCAACTAGCACTAAAATTGGTCCCTTTAGGTCATTTTAGGTCATTTTAGGTTCGGCCAATTTTTGGACCCGAGCTTGTGCAAGCTGTTTGGCTTGCTTATGGTCATTTTTGGGCTTTGGTGTCTTCATAAGACTTGTATATATGGGTCTTAACTACTCATGGTTAAAATTTCAGGTCAATTGGACATGTTTTGAGTGAGTTATGGCCTAAACACTAACTGCTGCCCAAATGGTCAATTTTTAGGCCTCATTTGAACTTAATCCGGATTCGGTCATTTTTCAAGCTACCTTGCAAGCAGAATTTTGGCAAGCTTCCTTCATGAAAGTTGGCACATTTTGTGCCTAGTTTCACCTCCAATTGGTCTCATACCAATTGGAGCCATACACTTAAAGTTATAAGCCTAAAACACAAACTGCCTTATTGAAATTCTTGCATACACATCAAGCATCACTTTTAACACTCACCAAACTTAACATTCAAACCAATTCTGATTGTACCACAACCTAAACATAATTTATAAAATTATTATAAGTCATTTTGGCAGCTTGCAATTACATTCAATGTGCACGAACAAGTGCAGAATTTGTCCAACTCAATTTATAACAATTTAATCACCAATTCATGCTCATTTACATGTCCCACTTCACACCACCATACATACACTCAAACTGCCATAACAACCAACACATTTTAACATCATTATTCCATAAACCAAGCATGAATTCCAGCATTTCTCAAGAGTTAGCAAACCACCACAATGGTACACTTACATTCCATTACTTTCCAAGCTTTAAATTTCATTTTACATTTACATATACTAAGTGTACATTACCCAAACAATATCCTACACAATATACATTTAATCAATCATTTAATTCACCATTTACAAGCACAAATAAACTGCCTTCAAGGTGTTTCCATGCCTACCAAAAGTACACATTCACATTCAACATCAAACCTCAAAAATTTCTTCATAAATCAAACACCCATAACATCCTTACAAACTTAATGAAGCAATAACCCAAAAATACAAACTTACCATTTTGGAAATTCTTCAAAACCTCTCCAAAACTTGGTTTTCTTGTTGCCTATCTACTGCCCATGGTGTGAGGATTAACTTTAATGAAGGAAGGTGCATGGAAAGTGGCTTAGATCAAGCTTACATGAAGCTTTAACCCATGCATCCATGGAGGAACTCCATTCTTGGTTTCGGCTGCCCTTTTGAAAGGTTGAAGAAGATGAAATATTCTGCCCATTTTAGCTCTTAAGTGTCACACATAATATTTATTTAATCCCCATAGTGCTCCACTTACATAAAATCAATTATTTTATATGTTTAAATATGTTAATTACCTAATTTGAACTCCATTTTTGCTATTTATATTAGGTACCCCTAAATTAATTTTTCATTATATTTTCCAAGTGTAATATTATTTATTTTTAATGAACATTTAGGTCAAAATACAACTTGGGGTGTCAAATGACCGCAATGCCCCAGTTCGGGTTGCATTCCCGATTTTTCGGTAACACCGGGTTTTGTCCGTTTTTTGATTTCCTACTTTTCTTTGTACTAATTATTTAATTTTTATTTAATATTTCTAATGATATTTATACTTCAATAGGGGTCTATTTAATTCCTAAAAATATTTTTCAGGGTTCCCCGCGGTCCATGGCTAGTCAACGGTCCACGCCGTGACTTCCTCAAAAGGCCACCCATCGCTAAGGTTCTTTACGCTTAACTTGGTTACATTTCTTTGCTATTATTTTTCCTTTGTTTTTCTTGTGTTTTCTTCTCTTGTATTTCATTATTTTATGTCTCCTCACTCATATCGGCGTAGTTCTAGGTATCCTAGCTGTCCGACAACACCGTTACCGAACAAGAGAACGCACTACCGAACATAGGGTGTTACAATTCTCCCCTTAAAATAAATTTCGTCTCGAAATTTTACCTGACATTAGTCTCTGAACAGCTGTGAGTGTTGTCTCCTCATATCCTCTTCACGTTCCCAAGTAGCTTCCTGGCCTGAACGATGGTTCCACAGCACTTTAACCAGGTGTATCTGTTTATTCCTCAGCTGTTTCACCTCATAAGCCAGAATTTCTATGGGTTCTTCCTCATATGAGAGGTTTGGATTTTACCTCAATCTATTCAACTGATAGTACATGAGATGGGTATGATTTGTACCTCCTTAACATGGACACATGGAAGACATTGTGTATCCTTGCTAACTCCAGAGGTAATGCCAACCGATATGCCAAAGGACCCACTTTTTCCAGAACCTCATATGGTCCGATGAAATGAGAATTCAGTTTCCCCTTTATGCCAAATCTCATAATCCTCTTCCAAGGAGAAACTTTGAGGAATACTTTATGACCCACTGCATATTTAATATCTCTTCTCTTCAGATCAACATAAAACTTCTGACGGTCTGACGCAGCCTTGAGTCTATCTCTGATCAATTTGATCTTTTCCTATGTCTGCTGAATAATTTCTGGCCCAATCATCTTTCTTTCACCAACTTCATCCCAATATAGGGGAGTTCTGCACTTTCTGCCATACAAAGCTTCATATGGAGGTATCCCAATGCTTGATTGGTAGCTGTTGTTATAAGCAAACTCAATCAAAGGCAAGTGTGTATCCCAACTATCTTCAAACTCAATCACACAAGCCCATAGCATATCCAACAAAATCAGAAAAACCCTAACAGGTTGGCAATCTGTCTGTGGGTGGAATGTCAGGTCAAGTTCAATCTAGTTCTTAGGGCTCTCTCAAGACTACCTAATCTAAAAGTGAACCTAGGATCTCTCGGATACAATCGACATCGCACTCCATGCAATTTTACAATTTCATATATGTACAATCTGGCCAATCTTTCTAGGCTATAGTCTATCCGAACTGGCAAAAAGTGAGCAGACTTGGTTAGTCTATCAACTATAACCTATACTGCATCATGACTATTCTGTGTCCTCGGAAATCTCATCACAAAATCCATAGTTATCTGTTCCCTTACAAAGTTTCATACGGTGCCACTTGTATGCTAGCTTGACACTTATTAATGTATACAAATTCAAGTAGTGGGAGGTATCCATCCCATCTCCCTTGGATTCAAGGACACAAGTTCTCAGTATAGTCTCGAGGGTTTATTACATTTTACTGGTTATTATTATCATGTCATTTCATTATTTATAGAAACTCTATGAGTTTCAAAATTTACCTGAATCACTTGTTTCGACTGTCCATCCATCTGAAGATGATAAGTCGTACTGATATCTCTAAGCTCATAGCAATTACTATGGTACAGGTAGTTCACATTAATGTAACTGAGTCACTAACTCCAGCTACCTTACAAGTGTAGTCTTTTGATAGGCTAGTTCTGAAGATTTTAATTTCACTAAAATTTTCACATTTATTTCAAAGAATAGTACTCTATTCGTGCAATCAGATCAATTTATAGATTACTTACAAATATTCTTAATTTATTATACCACGAGGAAGCACGTAGCTCTACACAATAATCCCGTGCCTGCACTATAACTGCAAGCTACAATACAAACAACAAGAACATTATATAGTCACTACGTTATAACCTCATGGACTAGGTTTTCTAACATCTTATCTTTCTTGAATCCACTAATATCCTAATTCGATTCTGATTCCAATATCCATTAATAATTACTAACAGTAACATCTTTGCCCTCATCTAGAGCAATTCTATTATCAGAATTTACTTTTACGCCCTCTTGCCTTACATTAAGTATGCTTGCCAATTAGCTTTATAATTTACAGTATGTTAGAAAATACTTTTAGCTAACAATTCTTCCAAAATTAATGTCAATCATACTTGTTATTGTAGTTTTGATCCTAAAAGACTAGTCACTAACGATCAAAATTTATTCCCAGAAGGAATAGCAACAAAACATATAGTTCTCGACACTAACACACAACTAAGTAGTGCTGGATCAAATAATAACTAATTGTTTCTTTCAAAAATTAAGAACTTACCACTACATCCAAGTTTCGCTCTTTCTCCTTGGCGCATAGTGGACGCTCTAATTGGTGCGCTACTATATTCGGGTTGATTCACTATGTTATAGTGGTGAGGAGTACCAACTCTATTTCTATCTCGACTCTGACTAACGGTCTGTGAACTCTGGAAAGCAGATCGAGGTGCTCTAGTACAATTTTTAGCAAAGTGTCCAAGTTTTCCATAATTGTAGCAGGCTCCAGAGGCCCTTTGACAAATACCTCCATGTAGCTTACCACAAACATGGCAGAAACGGGCAGAATAGGAATTTTTGGTTGTTCGACAACTAGATCTTGGTGTTCTCTGCCCTAATGATCTGCTTCTATCGTATCCTGCAGCTCTGGTTCCTCAAATTCTTTTCTCTTCCTCAAATTATCGCCGAGCTCGACCCGTAGATTTCTCCCTCTTCTCTATTTCACACTGCCCTTGTGGGGGTTGGGTTTGTACTTGAGTTTGAGCTGACAGAGTATCAGCCATTTGTTGAAAGAAAGTGGCCATTTGCTGGGCCATTTGTGCAGTAATTTGTACTAGTAAAACTAGTACAGTCGGGCCTTCGACACTTTGTGGAGCTGGGGCCTCAACTTGTACTTCTGCCATCACAGCATCGCTCTATTGTCTCATTATTCTCTTCCATATCTTTTCATAGGATTTTCTATTCCTATACAACTAGCACAAGGAGATTCCTCTCCATTAGTTCATATTTATGATGTAAATGTACTATATGTATCAAACATTTGAGCAGTTATAGTTCCCAACAAAAAGATTTCAAATTCACAGTTCAAAATTTACTTTAAAACCATTGCTCTGATACCACAAACATGTCACACCCTACTCCCCTATAAGATGTAACATGATCCCAGATATACCTAATTAATTATCATACTTCTCCTACCCATAATCCATTAAATATACTACAAGGGATTTTAAAACAATTTTTGAGAATTTTATGTCATAGATTAAAATCTGGTGTTACAAATTTTTTTTTTTCAAAATTTCGGCAAAGTGCCGGCTGTATTTTGAGAAAATAGTTCTTCAATCCTGCAAAAGAAAATGCTCCCAACATGTTTTCTCAAATACAACTCTAATAAACTTTATTTCAATTCACAATTCAATTCTCAATACACAATCAATTCATTTTCAAACTAATCTCATCATGAAGAAATATTTCATTGATTATAAGACTCAAAATTTATATTACAAACTATTCAAGTAAATGAAATCTCAAATTTACATTTACAATAATTTACATTTAATTACATAACCAAATATTTTAAAAGATTTTTTATACAATCAAGCCAAATAATTTACATACATATTATTACATGCATACATCAAAACCTATGTACATGGGTATACCTATAATATACCCGAGTCAATCAAAGTGTCTTCAAAGAAACTTACTCACCGCTTCTATGCTCTTCTTACTCGCGACAAAGATACAAAGCTATCCCCGAGTGGTAAACTCTGGTGCACAACTATAATTTAAAACATAGTATAATATACATTGACAAAATTTACAAGAAATAATTTGGAAATCAATACTCATCAAATTCTAAAACTCAAAATATTCATTGCCAATAATGTAAATCATTTGTATAAAATGACTTCGATCATGAAATTCAATTTATCAAATCATAACTAACCATTTAGGTAATTCCAACAAAATCAATTATACATAAATCATAATTGAAATCACAATTCTTTACCATTCAAAAGCCATTCTATATCTCAAAAATCATTCTCAGATCTCAAAAATCATTCTTTATCTCACTAACTATGCAAGACTAACTGAAGGGCCATATTCGATGTGATTCTAACTCCCTATGGTCGGGAGGTCGAATCATCGTGCACGCACTCATCACAATAATGAATCTTCCGCAAGGGCCATAACGATAAAATAAACTTAGATCTAACCTCAAATCAGAGGAAAATCTAAGCCTGGGCACGTACCATGGTAATCAAAACACTACTAACTCCATTGTCTTCTCAACAAATGAGAGAGACGGGTAATAATCTAGTCAAACATCTATAGTGAGATATAAAACAATATCACAATCCTTTTAGTGAGCATAAATCACAATATAATTCGATTCAAAGTCAATTTCAATATCGAATTATTTTTATGCTCATCACAATTCAAATCATAAATTTGCATTTTTCCATGAAAATTACCATCACAATTCAAAACATGTTCTATCACAATTTTCCAAAATATAATTTATTCAATCCATAATAATGCTTAATACTTGTGGAAATATCATTTCACAAAGCTAAATTCATACATACTATAACAATTTCAATAATCATTGAATTAAATCCAATGCTTGTTAAACATAATACATAAGAAAATATGTTATTTAATCATATGAAATATTCGTAACAAAATCGCTTAAAAACTAGTTGTGCACAAACCTCGATAATTGTTTCTTGGCTCAATCGTTGTTTCCTTCCCTTCCCCGAGTCTTTGCTAATCGAGAAACACAATTTGAAGTATTTCAAGACTCATTTAAACTGCTCTCTAAGAATAAGGTTCAATAATTAATTTGTCGAATTTATTATTTCCTTAGTCAACCTAATATGTCGACCCTCGAAGCGTTCTAGGTAAATTCGGTTTTAATGTCACTAATATGTCACATTCAATAGTCTTTTATGGTTGGTACATGTTACCAAATTCATTTCCATGTATCTTGCATTTTCTTGCAATTTGCTGGATTCCGGGATACTAGTTTGACTTAGCCGGACGACCTAGTTCTGTCGATTTTCGAGTTTTGGTCAAAACTAGAAACTTGTAGATCTATGTCTTATGGAATGCGGGGCAACATTTCAGGTCATTTTGAGTTATGTAGACCAAGTTATGGTAATTTTACTATTGCTGGTCAACTTGCACTAAAATTGGTCACTTTAGGTCATTTTAGGTTCGGCCAGTTTTTGGACCCGAACTTGTGCAAGCTTTTTGACTTGCTTATGGTCATTTCTGGGCTTTGGTGTCTTCATAAGACTTGTAGATATGGGTCTTAACTATTCATGGTTAAACTTTCAGGTCAATTGGACCTGTTTTGAGTGAGTTATGGGCTAAAAACTAACTGCTGCCCAAATGGTCAATTTTCAGGCCTCATTTGCACTTAATACGGATTTGGTCATTTTTCAAGCTACCTTGCAAGCAGAATTTTGGCAAGCTTCCTTCATGAAAGTTGGCACATTTTGTGCCTAGTTTCATCTCCAATTGGTCTCATACCAATTGGAGCCACACACTTAAAGTTATAGGCCTAAAACACAAACTGCCTTATTGAAATTCTTGCATACACATCAAGCATCACTTTTAACACTCACCAAACTTAACATTCAAACCAATTCTGATTGTACCATAACCTAAACATAATTTATAACATATTATAGGTCATTTTGGCATCTTGCAATTACATTCAATGTGCACCAACAAGTGCAGAATTTGTCCAACTCAATTTACAACAATTCAATCACCAATTCATGCTCATTTACATGTCCCACTTCACACCACCATACATACACTCGAACTGCCATAACAACCAACACATTTTAACATCATTATTCCATAAACCAAGCATGAATTCCAGTATTCCTCAAGAGTTAGCAAACTGCCACAATGGTACACTTACATTCCATTACTTTCCAAGCTTTAAATTTCATTTTACATTTACATATACTAAGTGCACATTATCCAAACAATTTCCTACACAATATACATTTAATCAATCATTTAATTCACCATTTACAAGCACAAATAAACTGCCTTCAAGGTGTTTCCATGGCTGCCAAAAGTACACATTCACATTCAACATCAAACCTCAAAAATTTCTTCATAAATCAAACACCCATAACATCCTTACAAACTTAATGAAGCAATAACCCAAAAATACAAACTTACCACTTTGGAAATTCTTCAAAACCTCTCCAAAACTTGGTTTTCTTGTTGCCTATCTACTGCCCATAGTGTGAGGATTAACTTTAATGAAGGAAGGTGCATGGAAAGTGGCTTAGATCAAGCTTGCATGAAGCTTTAACCCATGCATCCATGGAGGAACTCCATTCTTGGTTTCGGCTGCCCTTTTGAAAGGTTGAAGAAGATGAAATATTCTCCCCATTTTAGCTCTTAAGTGTCACACATAATAATTATTTAATCCCCATAGTGCTCCACTTACATAAAATCAATTATTTTATATGTTTAAATATGTTAATTACCTAATTTGAACTCCATTTTTGCTATTTATATTAGGTATTCCTAAATTAATTTTTCATTATATTTTCCAAGTGTAATATTATTTATTTTTAATGGACATTTAGGTCAAAAGACAACTCGGGGTGTCAAATGACCGCAATGCCCCAGTTCGGGTTGCATTCCCGATTTTTTGGTAACACCGGGTTTTATCCATTTTTCAATTTCCCACTTTTCTTTGTACTAATTATATAATTTTTATTTAATATTTCTAATGATATTTATACTTCAATAGGGGTCTATTTAATTCCTAAAAATATTTTCCAAGGTTCCCGTGGTCCGTATTAGTCAACGGTCCACGCCGTGATTTCCCTAAGGCCACCCATCGCTAGGGTTCTCGCCACTTAACTTGGTTACATTTCTTTGCTATTATTTTTCCTTTGTTTTTCTTGTGTTTTCTTCTCTTGTATTTCATTATTTTATGTCTCCTCACTCATATCGAAGTGTAGTTCTAGGCATCCTAGCTGTCCGGACAACATTGGTTACCGGAACAGTAGAACGCACTACCGAACATAGGGGTGTTACATATTTTGTGTTTGGATAATATTTTATATGTACCTGATGCTTTTAAGAACATCATTTCTATATCTAGTTTGACTAGAAATGACTATGAATTTCAGTTCACAGATGATGTTTGCAATATTTATTTTGGAAATAAATATGTTGGTTCGGGTTATATGAATGATGGTCTTTATTATTTGGATAATAATGACAAACACAAATTGAATGCAAGTAATCTAAAAGAATGCAATGCCATGGTGAAAACCACCTCAAGTTCAAAATATATTTGGCACTTAAGGTTATGTCATGTTGCAGAAGATAGGATTGCAAAACTGGAGAAAATGGGGATTCTATCCTCATTGGGCTTTGAGCCTACTCCAACTTGTGAATCTTGCCTTCAGGGCAAAATAACTAGATCACCCTTTGTTGGACAAGGGCTAAGAGCTGAAAATATTTTGGAGCTAATACATAGTGATGTATGTGGTCCATTTAAAGAAATGGCTAGAGGGGGTTTTCATTATTTTATTACCTTTACTGATGATAAATCAAGGTTTGGGTATTTGTATTTGATGAAATACAAACGTGAATCTTTTGAAAAGTTCAAAGAATTTAAATCTGAAGTAGAAAATCAAACAGGAAATAGTATTAAAGCTCTTCGATCAGATCGTGGAGGTGAATATTTGAGTACTGAATTTGATGAATACTTGAGAGAGCATGGCATTGTTTTCACCGACTCTCCAGAACGCCACAACCGAATGGTGTATCCGAAAGGAGAAATCGCACTTATTGGATATGGTATGTAGTATGATGAGCTATACCGATATGCCAATCTTCTTTGGGGATTTGCATTAGAATCACTTTGTATATTCTCGAATAGGATTCCATCAAGATCGCTTTCTTCCACACCTTATGAGATATGGCATGGAAGAAAACCAAGTCTTAAGCATGTTAAGATTTGGGGTTGTCCAAATTATATCAAAAGTCAACACCGATAAAATGGAGACCAGATCGTAAAAGGTCGATTTGTTGGATATCCAAAAGATAGTTTTGGATATTATTTTATTTGCCTACTTCACAAAAAGATTGTGATAAGTAGAGATGCTACATTTCTTGAACAATGCTTGTTCAAGAAGGAGGCAAAGGAAGGCAAATAGAGTTAGAATTGGAGAATTCGACCAACCAATGCATCGATGGATATAGATCCATCTAGTCAACTTATACCCATTGATGAAACATCTACAAATGCTCCTCGTAGAATAACTGTGGTATCTCACCCACCAAAGGAGATGTGGTTTTATTCATGAAGAAGAACAAGAGTTGTCTACTCATGAAGAAGTAGATCATGGAGATGATCCACTTACTTATGAAGAAGCTATATCAGATATAGACTCTTCAAAATGGATTGATGCTATGAAATCCGAGATTGATTCCATGTATAAGAATCAAGTTTGGGATCTTGTTGACCCACCTGAAGGTATTATACCTATAGGGAACAAATGGGTTTTCAAGAAGAAAATTGGTTCTGATGGAAGAGTTCCAAACAGAGCACGACTGCAGATTCCACTACAGAGGTCGAGTATATGTCGCATCGATGCCGCAAAGGAAGTCGCTTGGATAAAGAAGTTCGTGATGTAACTTATAGTAGTTCCTTCCATTGAGTCGCCAGCCCACTACACCGTGACAATAATGGAGCAACATACAAAGCTAAGGAACCAAGGTCTCACCGTAAATTCAAACACATAGAAAGGCGCTACCACATTATCGTGAGAAATAGTTGGGCGAGGCGATGTAGCCTTGCGTAAAATAGCATCACCGAAAATCCAGTTGATCTATTCACTAAGCCTATGTCACAGACTCAGTTAGACCAACATCTTGAGAAGATAGGTCTGAGATATTGTAATGAATGGCTCTAGTGCTAGTGGGAGATTGTTAGTAGTATGCCCTAAAGCATATCATTTAGTATGTATTTTGTACATATTTTTATTAATAAAAGGCATTTCCACTTTTCCGTTTACATAATATATTTATGTGTAATAGAAAAGCTCCATTGATATTTTGTTAGAAATATTATTCTTAAGTTGTTAAGAATATGGGTGACAATATTTCTAGCACAAAATATCATAAATAGGTTCACAATCGAGGATACTTCATAATAAGGACATGACTTATCCGTAAAGATTGTATTCATGTTTATTCCCAAGTTATTTATATGAGATATAAATAAGATGGAATGGTGAGTCTCATGCCATATAACAAACATGATAGGCACTTATAAATGATAAGTAGGCCAAACCAGTGACACTTATGACAAGCACATAGAGTTTACTCTTGTCAATGTTTTGTCATAAATCATATCAAGGCATATAATTTTTAGACCGAGATAGCATGCTTATCTTGTATATAGGTAGTTTGAGTTTGATCGCTTTCATACTTGTACTATGTATGGGTATATGGGCATGTGTTGGCTCCAACTAATTATATATGGAGGTAGGTGTTGATCAAGATGGAATCTGCCTCTAAATAAATAGAGATAAAATCCTATGTTCATTTAATTGTTCTTGATGTTTCAAGTTCTGCCAAGACAGATAGATTTATTCAGAAAAGAGTTTCTGATGAGAAAATCTTTTAATCAAGAACTGGAATTAAAAGAGAACATAATATTCATAGCAAAGGGTTTGACACTTGGCACAATGTGATTGGGTCACTTAAACCTAGAGCTAATCAAAGGGTGACATGTGGCAAGGGTTTAATGTGTTAACCTAGCTATTTAAGTGTGGTTATGAAAAGAAAAAATAACCAGCAGCCACTCCTCTTCTTTGTCACGCCACTTTGAGGCTTTTCATCTATTCTTCTTCATCTCTCATCAATTCAAAGAGATTAGCCATCTATCTCTTGAATTAAGAACACTAGAAATTGTTTCTAGTGTCCTGTTTACATCTCTAATCTCTTAAAAGGCAGAACTTGAATTTCTAATTAATAGAAAAAGCTTTAGAAGCTGTTCAAGGGCTGCCATAGGTGTTCTTGGTGTGGACAAGCTAGAGGGACAACATCTAGTGTCCTGAAGACGAATCTCAAAGGCGCAGACACGCTGCAGTATATCAAGAGGTTAGTGTAATCGTTCTTGATTTAATCTAGGGTTCTAAAATTAATCTGATTAATTTTAAAATCTTAAATGGCAAATACAGATCCAAAAACATATTAAAAGAGTTTTAATATGTTGTTTATCATTGAAATCAAATAGATAAAAATAAATCTTGCATGATGCATGTGACCCTAGGTGAAAATTTTTGAATTCAATGGTATAAACTTGTGTTTTTCATGCTTCCGTTCCTTCACGTAGGTGGTTATTCTCTTGAGTTTATCTTTTGATACATCAGTTCATGTTATTTATTTGTTCTTAGTCTTTATTATCTCCTAATATAGGCGTTCTGGTTACGGTTAACGTGTAGGTAGTTTGATAAAACGTTGGTAGCTATATCTTAACATGGGAGTTTCTTTAAAATAATTAAAGTTTGAATAATAAATCAGAGGAAAAATTATGAAGTCCAACCACTAAACACGTTATGGAGATAGCCTGGTATAGTGGGGGACCGAGGTAAGACCGGATCCCAGACTAGTAAGCAGAAGAGATCGAATGTTGCTTGTCAAAAGGTATTGGTAAGGCGATCACATAGGAGATCGGTAAAAATTCAGTCCGTATCCCCTACCTAGTTATAAGGTACCAACGGGTTAAGAGAAGCCTTATTCGGGTTCTCAGCATCTACGGATGCCAAAACCTTTAGTCTAAGGTCTTTACGATATATGATCGCAATTAAATCTCAAGAGATCGGAGGAGAGTTTTTATCTGATTCTCAATAAAAAATTCTAACAAATTATTTAAAGAGATCGGAGGTGAGTTCTTATCTGATTCTCAATCAAAAATTCTAACAAATTATTTAAAGAGATCGGAGGAGAGTTCTTATCCGATTCTCAATCAAAAATTTTAATAAACATTTAAAGAGATCGGAGGAGAGTTCTTATCCAATTCTCAATCAAAATTTTAATAAATATTTAAAGAGATCGAATGAGAGTTCTTATCCGAGATTTCTCACTCAAACTTTAAGTAGATTATTCCAAGAGATCGGGATAGGTTTTTACCCAGATTCTCTTAAATCTAAACTAAAATATCACAATACGCAAAATAACCCCCTAAATAAAAATTCGCTATACAACACCGACTCACTAAGGGTCATCTCATGTACCTATGTACTTGGGTAACCCAAACTAGGGAAATATCAAATGTTCCCTTTATCCAAGGGATTAACATCACCGTTCTATCCCCCCTAACTATCGATTATGCAAAGAGCAAAATGTTAAATCTATTTACCCTCATAGGGGGACGAGGTGGGGTTCCTAACACCTTCCCCGCCCGTATACGGACCTCGAACCTAGAATCTCTGTTTTCGAAGTGGTTTCATTCTAACTTATTTTCACAAATGGTTTTCTTTAATTTCTCTCAAAATTAAAGTGGTGACTCCTCACTCTTTCCCACTTTGGTGAATGTTCATCCAGGTGACCGCAAAATACCTTGCGACAGTAAGTATGTGTTTTTTATTATTATTTCATTAAACCTTGAAGGGATGTTATGGGTAGTTGAATTGTGGAGGGATTTTGGAGTTTGATGTTTTAAGGGAGATGTATATTTTTGGCAGCCATGGAAACTCTATAAGAACAGTTTATCCTTGCATGTAAATGATAGATTAAAGTGTTGATTAAGTGTTTATGTGTGTAGGAATAAATTGGGTGATGTATACTAAATGTGTGTGTGTGATTGTACATTTGATTTTGGAAGCTTTGAAGTAATTGAAAGAGAGGTACAATTCGGCAAACTTGAAGTGTATATCAAGATATGTTATTTTGTGGTTTGGTTTATGGAATTATATTGTTGAATTATGGTGCTTGTTATGGTAGCATGTATATGTGTATAAGGGTTTGAATGTAGACATGTAAATGAGCTAGGTTATGTGGCTAAATTGTTTGTAATTTGGACTTGGTAAATTCTGTACTATAAGGTGCATATTGAAGTAAAATGTGATTACAAGCTACCAAAATGACCAACAATGTGAAGTAAAATGTGTTTAGGTTATGGTACAAACCAGAAATGGCATGAAGGAAATGATTTGGTAAGTGTTGAATGTGTCTTTGGTATGTGATGAAGAGTATGTTGCAGGGCAGTGTGTATTTTGGCTTAGAACCTTAAGTGTGTGGCTCCAATTGGTATGAGACTAATTGGAGGTGAAACTAAGCACAAAAAGTGCCAAATTTCATGAAGGAAGCTTACCAAAATTCTGCTTAGAAGGTAACTTTAAAAATGACCAAATCCGGATTAGTGCATTTAAGGCCTGAAAATTGACCATTTGGGCAGCAGTTAGTGTTTTGTCCATAACTCACTCAAAACAGGTCCAATTGACCTGAAATTTTTACCATGAATAGTTAAGACATATATCTACAATTATTGTGAAGACTCAAAAGCCCATAAATGACCATAAGCAAGCCAAATAGCTTGCACAAATTCGGTCCCAAAAACTGGCCGAACCAAAAGTGACCCAAAAATGACCTAAAGTGACCATTTTGATACATTGACCAGCATTGGTAAATTGACCATAACTTGGTCTACATAACTCAGAATGACCTGAAATTTTGTCCCGCGTACAATAAGACATAGACCTACATGTTTGTAGTTTTGACCAAGAATCGAAAACTGAGGGAACTAGATCGTCCGGCTAGGTCAAAATAGTACACCGAAATCCAACAAATTGAAATAAAATGCAATATACTTGAAAGTGAATTTGGTAACATGTACCAACACTAAAAGGCTACAAATGTGACATATTGATAATATTAAAACCTAATTCACCTAGAATGCATCGAGGGTTAACATCTTAGGTTGACTAAGGAAATAATAGAATTCAATAAATTAATTACTAAGCATTATCGTTAGAGACAGTTTAAATGAGTACTGAAACACTTCAAATTGTGTGTTTTCAGTTACCAAAGACTCAGGGAAGTGGAAGGAAACACTGATTCAGAGCCAAGAGACAGTTATCAGAGGTTTGTGCACAACTAGTTTTTAACTGATTTTGTTCTGAATATTTCATATGATTAAATGAGATATTTTTCTTATGTATTATGTTCAATAAGCATTTGATTTAATTCCATGATTATTAAAATTATTATAACATGTATAAATTTAGCTTTGTGAAATGGTATTTCAATAAGTATTAAGCATTGTTGTGAATTGAATAAATTATGTTTTGAAAAATTGTGATAGAACATATTATGAATTGTGATGGGCAATTTGCATAGAAAAATGCAAATTTATTATTTGAATTATGATGAGCATAAAAACTATTGGATATTGGAATTGACTTTGAATCGAATTGTATTGTGATTTATGCTCACTAAAAGGATTGTGATATTGTTTTATATCTCACTATAGATGCTTGACTAGGTTATTACCCGTCTCTCTCATTTGTTGAGAAGACAATGGAGTTAGTTGTGTTTTGATTACCATGGTAAGTGCACAGGCTTATATTCTCCTCTTATTAGAGGTTAGACCTAAGTTTTATGTTATGGCCCTTGCGGAAGATTCATTATTGTGATGTGTATTGTGCACGATAATTCGACCTCCCCGACCATAGGGAGTTAGAATCACCCCGAAGATGGCCCTTTCGGATTAGTCTTGCATAGTTAGTTAGATAAATAATGGTTTTTGAGATAAAGAATGGCTTTTGAGATACATAATAGTTTTTGAGATACAATTTTTGAGATACAGAATGTTTTTGAATAATAAAGAATTGTGATTTCAATTATGATTTATGTATAATTGATTTTGTTGGAATTACCTTAAATGGTTAGTTATGATTTGATAAATTGAATTTTGTGATCAAAGTCATTTTATACAAATGATTTATGTTATTGGCCATGAATATTTTGAGTTTTGGAATTTGATGAATATCTAGATTTCTAAATTATTTGCTGTAATTTTTGTTAAGGTATATTATACTATGTTTAAATTGTAGTTGTGCACCACTGAGTTTACCACTCAGCGATAGCTTTGTATGTTGTCGCAGGTGAAAAGAGCATAGAGAAATTGAGTAAGCTTCTTTGAAGATACATTCATATCAGCTCCAGGTTTACCCATGTACACAGGTTTTGATGTATGCATGTAATAATATGTATATAAATTATTTGACTAGTTGTATAAAAACTCTTGTAAAACATTTTGGTATGTAATTAAATGTAAATTATTGTAAATGTAAATTTGAGATTTCATTTACTTGAATAGTTTTGTAATATAAATTTTGAGTCTTGTAATCAATGAAATATTTCTTTTATAATGAGATTGGTTTGAAAATGAATTGATTTGATTATTGAGATTTGAATTGTGAGTTGAAATGAAGTTATTGGAGTTGTATTTGAGAAAACATATTGGGAGTGTGTTTCTTTGCAGGTTTTGAAGAATTGTTTTCTCAAAATATAGGCGGCACTTTACCGAAATTTTCAATAATTTTTATAACACCAGATTTTAATCGATGATTTAATTTCACGAAAATTATTTTAAAATCCCTTGTAGTATATCTAATGGGTTATCAGTAGGTGAAGTACGGTAATTCATTAGGTGTACTATGGGATCATGTTACATCTTACAGGGGAGCAGGGTGTGACATGTTTTGTGGTATCAGAGCAATGGATTTAAAGTAAATTTCAAACTGTGAATTTGAAATCTTTTTGTCGATAACTACAACTGCTCAAATGTTTAATACATATAGTACATTTACATTATAAATACGAACTAATGGAGAGGAATCTCCTTGTGTTGGTTGTACAGGAATAGAAAATCCTATGAAAAGATATGGAAGAGAAGAATGAGACAATAGAACAGTCTATGAGGGTGAAAGTACAAGGTTAGGCCTCAAATTTCGAGAGCCTAAGTCCGACTTTATCACCCATCTGCATAAATTACTACACAAATGGCCACTTTCTTTCAAAGAAATGATTGATAATCACACACCAAGCCCAAGTACAAACCCAACCCCCACAAGGGCAACATGAAATAGAGAAGAGGTAGAAACCTATGGGTCAGAGCTTGAATAGTTATCTGGAAAATAAAAGCAAGACATAAAAGAACAATTTCCTTTTAGGAAATGGGGCCAAACAGTGGCCACAAACTGTCCAAAGTGATATGCAAAGTCAAAATCTCGAAATTGAATCTAAAGAAAGGTTCTTGACAAACATTCTTGGCTTATCCCTACTAAGTCACTATAAACCAAATTACTTGAAATAGGTATGTGGGACCCACTTTCCCACTGTACGTTGACATGGAAATGTCGTTTATCACTACATGCTAAATCACACGAAATAATGATGTGGGACCCACCTTTTCCACAATACATGGGCATAAAGATTTTGTTAGACAATTAATAATGCTTAATTGCTCAAAGTAAACCTAAGCTTATGTATATTGTATGGATCGATTGGTATAACAATTAGGGATTATTGATAGCAGTACTGCCTACATGGAAAGTCATGGATTGACAACATATGGTTGATATGATTTTAAAAGATAATGAATATCGGTATTAGGGGGCTTGCAGGGATGGCGATACGTAATGCCTACAAAGTGCTCTGATAGGTACCACCCAAGGACTTGCGGGACGATGATATGTAACGCCTGCAGGTGCTTTGATGGGTACCCTTAATTGCCACCAAAGACAGAGAAGAGGCTTGCGGGGATGGTGATACGTAATGCCTGTAAGTGCTTTGATAGGTTACTTGAGCATAAATATAAGTAATGAGTTTTAAATTTAAATAATTACATGAAGAGACCAATGATATGACTTTAAAAGATAGAGAAGGAAATAAGTGTACAGATAAGATGTTAGAAAACCTAGTCCATGAGGTTATAACATAGTGACTATGTAATGTTCTCAATGTCTGTATTGTAAGCTACAGATTATAGTACCGACACGGGATTATTGTGTAGAGCTACGTGCTTCCTCTTGGTACAATAAATTAAGAACATTTAGAAGTAATCTATAAATTGATACAGTTGCGCCCAAATAGAGTACTATTATGGGAAATAAATGTGAAAATTTTAGTTAGAAATTTAAAACTTCAGAACTAGCCTGTCGAAAGACAACACTTGTAAGATAGCTAGTGTCAGTAACTCGGTTACAATAATGTGAACTACCTGTACCACAGTAATTGCTATAAGTTTAGAGATATCAGTATGACTTATCATCCTTAGACGGATGGACAGTCGAAACAAGTAATTTAGGTAAATTCTAAAACTTATTGAGTTTCTATAAATAATGAAATGAAATGATAATAATAACTTGTAAAATGTAATAAGCCCTCGAGAATATACTGAGAACTTGTGTCCTTGAATCCGAGGGAAGATGGGACAGATACCTTCCACTAACAGAATTTGTATACAATAATAAGTGTCAAGCTAGCATACAAATGGCACCCTATGAAACACTGTAAAGGAATAGATAACTATGGATTTTGTGATGAGACTTCCGAAGACACAGGATGGTCATGATGCAGTATGGGTTATAGTTGATAGACTAACCAAGTTTGCTCACTTTTTGCTAGTCCAGATGGACTATAGTTGGAGAGATTGGCCAAATTGTACATATATGAAATTGTAAAATTGCATGGAGTGCTAGTATCGATTGTATTTGATAGAGATTCTCAGTTCATTTCTAGATTCTGGGGTAGTCTTCAGAGAGCTCTAGGAACTAGATTGAACTTCAGCTCAGCATTCCACCCACAGATAGATGGCCAATTTGAGAGGGTAATTCAGATATTGGAGGATATGCTACAGTCTTGTGCGATTGAGTTTGAAGGTAGTTGGGATATACACTTGCCTTTGATTGAGTTTGCT
Organism: Hevea brasiliensis; assembly: GCF_030052815.1. NCBI lineage: Eukaryota > Viridiplantae > Streptophyta > Magnoliopsida > Malpighiales > Euphorbiaceae > Hevea > Hevea brasiliensis. Next base: position 42,747 of record NW_026615003.1, read on the forward strand.
TATAACAATAGCTACCAATCAAGCATTGGGATGCCTCCATATGAAGCTTTGTATGGTAGAAAGTGCAGAACTCCCCTATGTTGGGATGAAGTTGGTGAAAGGAAAATGATTGGGTCAGAAATTGTTCAGAAGACAAGGGAAAAGATCAGATTGATCAGAGATCGACTCAAGGCTACATCAGATCGTCAGAAGTCCTATGTTGATCTGAAGAGAAGAGACATTGAATATGCAGTGGGTGATAAAGTATTCCTTAAAGTTTCTCCTTGGAAGAGGATTATGAGATTTGGCAAAAAGGGGAAACTGGGTCCTCGTTTCATCGGACCATATGAGGTTCTGGAGAGAGTGGGTCCTTTGGCATATCGGTTGACATTACCTCTAGAGCTAGAAAGGATACACAGTGTCTTCCATGTGTCCATGTTAAGGAGGTACAGATCTGACCCATCTCATATATTATCAGTTGAAAAGATTGAGGTAACTCCATACCTCTCATATGATGAAGAACCCATAGAAATTCTAGCATATGAGGTGAAGCAGCTCAGGAATAAACAAATACACTTGGTTAAAGTGCTGTGGAACCATCATTCAGGCCAGGAAGCTACTTGGGAATGTGAAGAGGATATGAGGAGACAGCACCCATAGCTGTTCAGAGATTGATGCTAGGTAAAATTTCGAGAAAAAAATTTATTTTAAGGGGGGGAGAATTGTAACACCCCTATGTTCAGTAGTGCGTTCTACTATTCCTCGTGACCGCTTTATCCGCATGCTTAGGATGCCTAGAACTACACTTAGATATGAGTGAGGAGACATAAAATAACAAAATACAAGAAAAGAAAATATAAGAAAAACAAAGGAAAAATAATAGTAATGAAATGTAACCAAGTTAAACGAGCCGAGAACCCTAGCGATGGGTGACCGCACCGAGAAGTTGTGGCGTGGACCGTTGACTACCTCTGGACTGCGAGAAACCCTAGAAAATATTTTTAAGACTTAAATGAACATCTATTGAAGTATAAATTTCATTAGAAATATCAAAGAAAAATTAATTAATTAGTATAAAGAAAAATGAGAAATCGAGAAAATGACAAAAATTGGTGTTACTGAAAAATCGGGAATGCAACCCGAATAGGGGCATTGTGGTCATTTGACATCCCGAGTTATCTTTTGACCTAAATGTCCATTAAAAATAAATGATATTACACTTAGAAAATGTCATGAAAAATTAAATTGGTGGTACCTAATTCAAATAGCAAAAGATGGGAGCTTAATGTGAGAATTTGGAAAATTAAGAATAAACAAACATTAATTCTCACTTAGTGCTCCACTCACCTCACCTAAGTGGACCACTACACATCTTTTGGGCAGAAATAACTCAGCTTCTTCAACCTTGGACAGCTAGCCGAATTGCACTTGGAAGGAAACATCCATGGTCGCACTTCACAAGATCCATGCAAGCTTCAATCCTTCATCTCCAAGCCATTTTTCCACTTGATTCCTTCACAAAAATTGTTCTACACCACTTGGGCAGTAGATAGGCAGTAAGAAAATCAAGTTTAGTCAAGTTTTTGAAGAGTTTCAAAAGTGGTAAGTATGTGTTTTTTATTATTATTTTATTAAACCTTGAAGGGATGTTATGGGTAGTTGAATTGTGGAGGGATTTTTGGAGTTTGATGTTTTAAGGGAGATGTATATTTTTAGCAGCCATGGAAACTCCATAAGAACAGTTTATCCTTGCATGTAAATGGTAGATTAAAGTGTTGATTACGTGTTTATGTGTGTAGGAATAAATTGGGTGATGTATACTAAATTTGTGTGTGTGATTGTACACTTAATTTTGGAAGCTTTAAAGTAATTGAAAGAGAGGTACAATTCGGCAAACTTGAAGTGTATATCAAGATATGTTATTTTGTAGTGTGGTTTATGGAATTATATTATTGAATTATGATGCTTGTTACGGTAGCATGTATATGTGTATAAGGGTTTGAATGTGGACATGTAAATGAGCTAGGTTATGTGGCTAAATTGTTTGTAATTTGGACTTGGTAAATTCTGTACTATAAGGTGCATATTGAGTGTGATTGCAAGCTGCCAAAATGACTAACAATGTGAAGTAAAATGTGTTTAGGTTATGGTACAAACCAGAAATGGCATAAAGGAAATGATTTGGTAAGTGTTGAATGTGTCCTTGGTATGTGATGAAGAGTATGTTGCAGGGCAGTGTGTATTTTGGCTTAGAACTTTAAGTGTGTGGCTCCAATTGGTATGAGACTAATTAGAGGTGAAACTAGGCACAAAAAGTGCCAAATTTCATGAAGGAAGATTACCAAAATTCTGCTTGGAAGGTAACTTGAAAAATGACCAAATCCGGATTAGTGCATTTAAGGCTTGAAAATTGACCATTTGGGCAGCAGTTAGTGCTTTGTTCATAACTCACTCAAAACAGGTCCATTTGACCTGAAATTTTTACCATGAATAGTTAAGAAATATATCTACAATTCTTATGAAGACACCAAATCCCAGAAATGACCATAAGCAAGCCAAATAGCTTGCACAAGTTTGGGTCCAAAAACTGGCCGAACCAAAAGTGACCTAAAAATGACCTAAAATGACCATTTTGATACATTTTGACTAGCATTGGTAAATTGACCATAACTTGGTTTACGTAACTCAGAATGACCTGAAATTTTGCCCCACGTGCAATAAGACATAGACCTACAAGTTTGTAGTTTTGACCGAAACCTGAAAACCGAGAGAACTAGATCGTCCGGCTAGGTCAAAATAGTACACCGAAATCCGGCAAATTGTAATAAAATGCAATATATTTGAAAGTGAATTTGGTAACATGTACCAACACTAAAAGGCTATGAATGTGACATATTGATAACATTAAAACCTAATTCACCTAGAATGCATCGAGGATTAACATCTTAGGTTGACTAAGGAAATAATAGAATTCAATAAATTAATTATTAAGCATTATTGTCAGAGACAATTTAAATGAGTACTGAAACATTTCAAATTGTGTATTTCAGTTAGCAAAGACTCAGGGAAGGGGAAGGAACCACTGAGTCAGAGCCAAGAGACAGTTATCAGAGGTTTGTGCACAACTAGTTTTTAACTAATTTTGTTCTGAATATTTCATATGATTAAATGAGATATTTTTCTTATGTATTATGTTTAACAAGCATTGGATTTAATTCCATGATTATTGAATTATTATAGCATGTATGAATTTAGCTTTGTGAAATGATATTTCAACAAGTATTAAGCATTGTTGTGAATTGAATAAATTATTTTTTGAAAAATTGTGATAGAACATGTTTTGAATTGTGATGGGCAATTTGCATGGAAAAATGCAAATTTATTATTTGAATTGTGATGAGCATAAAAATTATTGGATATTGGAATTGACTTTGAATCGAATTGCATTATGATTTATGCTCACTAAAAGGATTGTGATATTGTTTTATATCTCACTATAGATGCTTGACTAGGTTATTACCCGTCTCTCTCATTCGTTGAGAAGACAATGGAGTTAGTTGTGTTTTGATTACCATGGTACGTGCAAAGGCTTAGATTCTCCTCTTATTAGAGGTTAGGTCTAAGTTTTATGTTATGGCCCTTGCGAAAGATTCATTATTGTGATGTGTATTGTGCATGATGATTCGACCTCCCCAACCATAGGGAGTTAGAATCTGATTCGACCTCCCCGACCACAGGGAGTTAGAATCACCCCGAAGATGGCCCTTTCGGATTAGTCTTGCATAATTAGTGAGATAAAGAATGATTTTTGAGATAAAGAATGGTTTTTGAGAGAAAGAATGGCTTTTGAGATACATAATGGTTTTTGAGATACAGAATGTTTTTGAATAATAAAGAATTGTGATTTCAATTATGATTTATATATAATTGATTTTGTTGGAATTACCTTAAATGGTTAGTTATGATTTGATAAATTGAATTTTGTGATCAAAGTCATTTTATACAAATGATTTATATTATCGGCAATGAATATTTTGAGTTTTGGAATTTGATGAATATCCAGATATCCAAATTATTTGCTGTAATTTTTGTTAAGGTATATTGTACTATGTTTTAAATTATAGTTGTGCACCACTGAGTTTACCACTCAGCAATAGCTTTGTATGCTGTCACAGGTGAAAAAAGCATAGAGAAATTGAGTAAGCTTCTTTGAAGATACATTTAAATCAGCTTCAGGTTTACCCATGTGCACAGGTTTTGATGTATGCATGTAATAATATGTATGTAAATTATTTGAGCAGTTGTATAAAAACTCTTGTAAAACATTTTGGTATGTAATTAAATGTAAATTATTGTAAATGTAAATTTGAGATTTCATTTACGTGAATAGTTTTGTAATATAAATTTTGAGTCTTGTAATCAATGAATTGTTTCTTTTATAATGAGATTGGTTTGAAAATGAATTGATTTGATTATTGAGATTTGAATTGTGAGTTAAAATGAAGTTATTGGAGTTATATTTGAGAAAATATATTGGGAGTGTGGTTCTTTGCAAGTTTTGAAGAACTGTTTTTCCAAAATACAGCTGACACTCTGCCAAAATTTTCAAAAATTTTTATAACACTAGATTTTAATCGATGATTTAAATTTCACGAAAATTGTTTTAAAATCCCTTGTAGTATATCTAATGAGTTATCGGTAGGCGAAGTACGATAATTTATTAGATGTACTACGGGATCATGCTACATCTTACAGGGGAGTAGGGTGTGACAATTATGAAATGATTGTAAACAACTTAGAAAGTATCAAGGAAGTGATAAAAAGACTAGTAGAAGAATTATAACTTAAATAACATTACAAATGTGACTTTTATAAGAATATAAGTATAAGTATAAATTTAGATTTATTTGTACATTATATAAATGATTATTGTAAACTTGTGACAGAAGAGATTCTAGAGAGCAATATAAATGACGAAAAATATACTGTATGGCAAATTTCATATAAACCCAGTAAAATTTTTGACTATAGAAAATATGCTCTAATTATTTTTACTTGTTATATTATTTCCTTGTTATATTATTGCACCACTAATCAGCAATGCTTAGCGCGATGGATTTGTTTCTTCGTGCAGGTACTGAAGTTAAAGCCCAGTGAATACTAAACAGAGATTTTAGAGTCTAATCTGCAGAGTGTTCAAGGTTGTCACTACCTCAGCAATGCATGTAGATAGGCCCATATAGATCATATTATGTATTTTGTACATTATAATTAGTTATTATTTGTAATGTAAACTATGAATTGTATGTTAAAATATAGATTATGGAACTGTAATTAATTTATAGATCATGTAAATTATGAAATTATGTAATTATTTTGTAAATTATGTAAATTAAGGAAATTTGAAAATTTTGCTTATGTAAATTAAGAATGTTTACATATGAATTGAGTATGAATAGATTTATACAAATGAGCATGTGAATTACAAGAATTGAATGTGAGATGAATATGATGAGCATGAATGATATTTTTATTATAAAATATTATTGAAAATTTTAAGCAGGAGAATAGTGAAATACATCAACTGATAATAAAATAGGGAAAACTCCACTAGTTTCTCCGTAGAAAAATAATTGATATTAAAACATAACGAGATCAAATTATTAAAGGAATAAAGCAAGATAAGATAAGGTGCTTCAGCACCGAATGTAGCACACTTCGCTCAACTACACTCTAGTCGGGTGAGGGGTGTTACAGAAAATGTAAAATCTCGTTGTGTTGGGATGAGGTAGGCGAAAGAAAGTTAATTGGGCTCAAAATTGTTCAGCAAACTGAAGAAAAAATCAGATTGGTTAGAAATTGACTTAAAGCTGCATCAGACCGTCAGAAGTCCTATATTGATCTGAAGAGAAGGGATATTGAATATGCAGTGGGTAAGAAAGTATTCCTCAAGGTTTCCCCTTGGAAGAGAATTATGAGATTCAGTAGGAAGGGGAAACTGAGTCCTCGTTTCATTAGGCCATATGAGGTTCTGGAGAGAGTGGGTCCTTTGGCATATCGTTTGGCACTACCTCTAGAGTTGGAGAAGATACATAATGTCTTCCATGTGTTTATGTTGAAGAGGTATAGATCAGACCCATCTCATGTACTACCAGTAGAAGAGATTGAGGTGAATCCAGACCTCACATATGAGGAAGAACCCATAGAGATTCTGGCTTATGAGGTCAAGCAGCTACGGAACAAGCAAATACCGTTAGTGAAAGTGCTGTGAAACTATCATTCGGGCCAAGAGGCTACTTGGGAACGAGAGGAGGACATGAGGAAACAACACCTACAGTTGTTCAGAGACTAATTACCAAGTAAAAATGTCGAGACGAAATTTATTTTAAGGGGATGAGAATTGTAACACCCCTATTTGCATTGCCTGGTATATTTTACTGTTCTAGTGACCGGTGTTGGTCCTGACAATTAAGGGCATTAGAATCACATCTAAGACACCTAGTTAAGCCCTGAACACAAATAATTAGTAATTGCCATATAGTTAAGTATAAATAATAAAAATGAACATAAAAAGTTAATCGAGCCTGAGTCACAAAGTGATTGGTGACCTTATTAGGAATGATCATGAGGTTATTCTAAACTCAAATTTTGAATCAGAAATGTGATGTCAGTAGTCCTTAAGACTATTGTGAACAAAGTGGAAAAGAGAAAATCATGAAAAGAATTGTTAAGTAGGTCAAATAATTAGGTCAAGAATCCTAAGAAATGTCAAATAACTAGTAAACCTGATTGAACTAGCGATGGTCAATTTGGTCAATTCACCCTAGAGCTGACACCTAACCTAACTGTTCAATAAAATCAAAGAAAAGAAAATTTTGGGATCAAGAATTAAATTAAAGAAGTAAATAGAAAAGAAATGAAAAAGAAATGAAAAATCCAAAAATAAAAAAGTTATGACATCATGCATGACATAAGCATGATGCAATAAATCTAATATTTAAAAATTGAAATTTGTGGGATAATTATGTATTAAAAGAGCATAAAATAACAAAAAGAAAAACAAAATACACTTCTTCTTCCATTTTTGTCACCCCTTTCTCTCTCATCTCTCTCATTCCTTTCCACCATTAACACCCATCTCAAGCTTTCAAATTATTCTATAAATTCCCTAACTCCTTTAAGTAAATCTTGTTCTTGGATCTTGACAAGCATCTTCTAAACAAAAAGGAAGAGGAAAGTGGAGTGTTGAAGAATTAGGGAATTCACAAATTGAGGTAAGTGTAACTTCAAGCTTAGATTTTTATCAAATGCATGAATTTAAGTTTAAATGTGATGAAATTTCATTAGAAATAAAGAAAACTATGCTTGAATAATGGGAGTGAGAATATGGCAGCCATGGGGTTAGGAAATGTTGAAGCGTTTTAGTTCAATTAATTATGTATGTAAGCTTGATTAAGCATGTAAAGATGATTAGAACATTTTAATTGTATGAATTATGAAGAATTTAGAAAATTAGGGTTCTTAACTTAGGGTTTGGGAGAAAAAAATTGAAGAAAAATTTGAGAATTTGCCAAATGATGTTATTGACCTTATTTGAGTTGAGAAATGGTCAATTGTGACCATTTGTAGTGTGTATGAATTGTTGGAACCAAGTTCCAATTTGGATTGGAGAGGGTCAATATGCAGGCAGCATGACCTAAGTCCCTTTCAGGGACCAAAACTGAAAATTGGTGTGAGACTAATTGGAAATGAAACTAGACACAAAATGGCATATTTTTCATTTAGGAATCATGTCTAGAAAGTGACCATAACTTAGTGAACAATTAGGCCAAATCCGGAATTGGCAAACTAACCTGTACAAAAATGATCAAATGAACAGTAGTTACATAAATGACCATAACTTGGTCTAAGAAGGTCCAAATGACCTAAATTTTACCAATAGAAAGCTGAGACATAGCCCTACAACTTTCATGAGGAAACTAAACCCAAATTTTGACCATAACCTATTTGAAAATCCACTTGCAGTTAACCACAAAAATTGCCAAAATCCAGAATTTGCCCTGAATTTTGGGTAACCCCAAATCTGGCTAGCCATGTTTAAATGGCTATAACTTAGGCTACAAAACTCTAAATAGAGTGATTCAAAAAGAGAAATAAAGTTAAGACAATGAGGAATAACTTCTATGGAGAAAACTTAGCCAAATTATCACAGCAACATAACCAATGGAATAGTATAAAACTGAACACTAAAACTGAAAATTTGAAATGCCTAAGGGACTTGAAGTTTGAGAAAACAACCAAAACTAACAAATTAGGTAACCAAAATGTGGTATGTGGGTGAAATTAGAATTTCCATACCTATTAAGCATTAGAAAGTCAACAAATTGACTTGAATAGTATCATAAATAGTAACTCCAAAATACAAATTTCAAAGAACGTCAAATTAAGCATAATAAAGTTAGATTTGAAATTATTTTTGGACTTATGATAAGTTATGGTATCAAACATCAGAAATTGTGTGTTTCAGAGAAAAGAATACCGGGAAAGAACCAGAAGTATCGAGTCAAGGCCAAGAGGCAACTCGTATAAGGTTTGTGTACAACATTAATATTCTTTAAAATTCATTTGCAAAGTGCATGAAATGAATTACTTATATTGCAAAATGTATATTATACTTTTGACTTAAATTGTTGAAAGTTTACTTGTATGTGTTTGAAATGCCAATAAATGTTTAGTAAATTGTTAAGATAGTTTTGAAACCATAGTGTTATGACCATATATTTGAATACCTCACTAGCATGGCTAGTGGGAAGAAATTGTTTCGAATTTTGATTCCTTCTCTGGCTGAAGTGTTGAGGGGTGTGCCAGTAGAGGAAGAAATTGAATGGGTACCCATAGTTTGAGCTAGCTAGCCTTGTGATTTCTCATAAGCCTCTGGCTATTGAGATGAATATGTTTCGAATGACATGATATAACTGTATGTTTTTATGAAATTCATTTTGAGACTTCTTAAATGAGATTGTTTAGACTAAAAATTTATAAATCATGTTTTGTATATGTTTTTCATGTTCAGTTCAATATTTAAATAAGTATGATTTAAATTATGCATAAATATTATTTTAGTATATTGTGCACCACTGAGTCATAGTACTCAGTGATGGTCATATTATCGTGAGATATAGAGACTAGAGGAGCAGTAGAGTGAGCTGTTGAGGATCTTGGAGCCACCTTTCTTGAAGTTTTGTCGACTACAAATTTATACCCTGAATTTAATGTTTATATTTGTGTATGTAACTATATGTATATGTAAAAACTAGTCATGAGCAGTTGTATAAAGTTTGTAATAATTTTATTTGGATTTGTTAATGTACAGTGGTTGATAAATATAATTTATTTTTACTTTAATGAAAAATAAATGAAAATATTGAGTACTATTTTGATGACAATTGAGTTGTGAATTATTGATTTGAATTTTGCAGTTTGAGAAATGATGTTAAAGTTTGTTGCGGTAGTTGTTGAATTGATGAAATAAATTATTGGAAGTGTTTTTACAGGTTTTTAAAGAACTATTTTCTTAAAATATAGACAGCACTCTACCGAAATTATTCCAAAATTTGTGTAAAAATAAAAATGGACAAAAATTTTAGCTAGCTTTTAAACTTATATTAAATGTAAGAAAATGCTCACCACTTCCAAAAAGTAAGAAAAAGGTTTTTAAAATCCCTTGTATGGTACTTAATGAGTTATCGGTAGGTGAAGTTCGGTAGTTCATTAGGTATTCTAAGGGATCATGCTATGCCTTATAGAGGGGTAAGGTATGACATGGCATGTACAGCCAGTGTTGATTGATCATATCAGAATGGCTGCTCAGAATGATCAGAAGTATCAAAAGCTATTAGAAGAAGTTAGAATGGGCAAGAAACCAGAATTCTCAGTAAGAGATGACGGTCTATTGCTACACCAGGGCAGAATGTGTGTTCCTAATGACGTTGACTTAAAACGGATTATTTTGAAGGAAGCATATGATTTTCCTTTTGCTATGCACCCTAGTGGCACAAAAAATTATAGAGGGCTGAAAGAGCACTACTGGTGGATACGTATGAAAAGAGATGTAGCCGAATTTGTATCCAAATGCCTAACTTGTCAGTAAGTGAAATCAGAACATCAAGTACCAACTGGTTTGTTACATCCACTACCAGTACCAGAATGGAAATGGGAGAGAATAACTATGGATTTTGTTATGGGACTTCCGAGGACACAGAAGAGCCATGATGCAGTATGGGTCATTATTGACAAACTGACCAAGTCTGCTCATTTTTTGCTTATCTGGATGGACTACAGTTTAGAAAGATTGGCCAAGTTATACATTGATGAGATAGTAAGACTATATGGAGTGCCAGTATCCATTATATCAGACAGAGATCCTAGGTTAACTTCTAGATTCTGAGGTAGTCTTCAGAGAGCCCTAGGAACTAGATTGAACTTCAGTGCGACATTCCACCCACAGACAGATGGCCAGTCTGAGAGAGTAATTCAGATCTTGAAGGACATGCTATGGGCTTGTGTGATTGAGTTTGAGGGCAGTTGGGACACACCCTTGCCTTTGATTGAGTTTGCTTACAACAATAGCTATCAATCAAGCATTGGAATGCCTCCATATAAAACTTTATATGGCAGAAAATGTAGAACCACGTTGTGTTGGGATGACGTAGGTGAAAGAAAGATGATTGGGTCAGAAATTGTTTAGCAGACTGAAGAGAAAATTAGATTGGTTAGAGATCGACTCAAAGCTGCATCAGGCCGTCTAAAGTCCTATATTGATCTGAAGAGAAGGAATATTGAATATGCAGTGGGTGACAAAGTATTCCTCAAGATTTTCCCTTAGAAGAAAATTATGAGATTCGGCAAAATTGGGAAATTGAGTCCTCATTTCATTGGGCCATATGAGGTTCTGGAAAGAGTGGGTCCTTTAGCATACCGTTTGGCACTACCTCCAGAGTTAGAGAAGATACATAACGTCTTCCATGTGTCTATGTTGAGGAGGTACAGATCTGACCCATCTCATGTGCTGTCAGTGGAAGAAATTGAAGTAAATCCAAACCTCATATATGAAGAAGAACCCATAGAGATTCTGGCTTATGAGGTGAAACAGCTATGGAACATGCAGATACCATTGGTAAAAATGCTGTGGAAGCATCATTTGGGCCAGAAGGCTACTTGAGAACGAGAGGAGGACATGAGGAGACAATATCCACAGCTATTCAGAGATTGATACCAGGTAAAATTTTGAGACGAAATTTATTTTAAGAGGGGGAGAATTGTAACACCCCTATTGGCATATCTGGTATATTTCACTATTCCGGTGATCGATATCAGTCCGAACAATTAAGGGGATTAGAACCACATCTGAGACACCTAGATAAGCCTTGAATGCAAATAATTAGTAATTGCCAAATAAAGAAGAAAAACAAAGCATAAAAAAGTTAAATAAGCTGGAAATCACAGCGATGGGTGACCTTCTCGGGAAATGATTGCGATGTTAGCCTTACCTCAAATTTCAAATCGGAAAATGTGACGCCGTGGTCCTTAGGACTATTGCGAACATAGAGAAAAAGAGAAAATCATGAAAAAGAGTTGTTAAGCAGGTCAAATAATTAGGTCAGGGATCCAGAAGAAATATCGAATAACTTGCAAACTGGATTGAACCAACGAGGGGCAATTTGGTCAATTCACCCCTAGAGCTAACTCTTGACCTAACTGTCCAATAAAATCGGAAAAAAAAAATTTTGGAATCGAGAATTAAATTAAAGAACTAATGGAAAAAATAAATGCAAAAGAAAAAAAAAAGAGAAAAAGTGTTATTACATCACTTGGATGACATCATGGGTGATGTCAAAATCCAATTTAATTTTCCCACAATCTTTCACCAAGTTAATTAAAGTTAATGACATATAAAATAACAAAAAAGAAAAGAAAAAAAATCACTCTTCTTCTTCTTCCCTAGTTGGTCGCCCTTCCTCTCTCTCTCTCCACCATTGAAGAACCACCATGAAAGCTTGAATCTAAGCTTGATTCCAACTACTAAAACCTACTTTGACCCAAAATTAATCCATTAGAACTTGATAAACTCACTTGAGAAGGTGATTGGGTAAGAAAGAAAGAAGAAACAAGGAGGGAAATTGAAGAGTTGAACATCAAAGAAAAGTTAGTGAGTTAAATTGAAAATTCTTGTTTATTATTTGTGTTCTTTGTGTCAGTAACTTAAAAATTAACTTAAAATCAAAAGAAAACAATTGGTAGGGGATCAAAGAGGATTTTTGGCTAGCTTAGGTTAGGGTTTGAAATGAATGATTTAGATGTGTTTAATTGGTTGTTTAGGTTGAATGAAATATATAGATATTAGATGTACACTTTGATGGCATTGAGTTACACAAATGCGTAACTAGGGTTTTTAGCATTTTGAAAAATTGGAGAAAAAGTTGAGAATTGATCAATTAATGCAATTGACCTTACTTGAGTTGAGAATTGGTCAATTGATGCAATTGACCTTACTTGAGTTGAGAAATGGTCAATTGTGACAATTTGTGGTGTGTGTGAATTGTTAGAATCAAGTTTCAACTTGGATTGGTTAGGGTTAGTATACAGATAGCTTGACCTAGGTCCCTTTCAGGGATCAAAACTGAAAATTTACTAACCCAATTGGTGTGAGGGTAATTGGGAATGAAACTAGACACAAAATGGACCATTTTTCATTTAGGAATCATGCCCAGAAAATGACCATAACTTAGTGAACAATTAGGCTAAATCCGGATTTGGGCACACTGCCCTATACAAAAATGACCAAATGAATAGTAGTTACTTAAATGACCATAACTTGGTATAGGAAGGTCTAAATGACCTGAATCTTATACCAATGGAAAGCTAAGACATAGCCCTACAACTTTCATGAAGAAAATAAACCCAAATTTTGACCATAACCTATCTGAAAAGTCACCTGCAGTCAGCACATCAGAAACTGTCAGTATCCAGAAAGTGCCCAGAATTCTGGGTAACACCAAATCCGGCCAGCCCCATTTAAATAGTCATATCTTGGGCTACAAAACTTCAAATGGAGTGATTCAAAAAGGAAAATAAAGTTAAGATAATAAGGAACAACTTCTATGCAGAAAACTTAGCCAAATTTCAATAACAAATTGACCAATGGAACAGTGCAAAACAGGACACTAAATTTGAAATTTGGAAATTTTACCTAAGAGACTTAAAATTTGAGGAAACAACCAAAACCAACAAATTAGGTAACCAAAATTTTGTATGTGGGTGAAATTAAAATTTCCATACCTATAAGCATGAGAAAGTTAACAAATTGACTTGAATAGTATCATGAATAGTAACTCTGAAATACAAATTTTAAAGAACGTCAAGTTAAGCATATTAAAGCTAGATATAAATAGATTTGAAATTTTTTTTGGACTTATGATAAATTATGATACTGAAACACTGTAAATTTGAGTGTTTCAGTTGAAAAGAATACCAGAAAAGAACCCGAGGCATCGAGTCAAGGCCAAGAGGCGACTCGCATAAGGTTTGTGTACAACATAAATATTTTTTAAAATTTCTTTGCAAAGTACATGAAATGAATTGTGATTTATTTATATTGCAAAATGATGATTGAAATGTACACTATGCTTTTGATTTAAATTGTTATAAAGTTTAATTGTATGTGTTTGATTTGGCAATAAATGTTTAGTAAATTGCTAAGACAGTTTTGAAACCACAGTGTCATGACCATATATTTGAATGCCTCACTAGCATGACTAGTGGGAGGAATTAGTTTGGAATTTTGATTCCCTCTCTAGCTGAAGTGTTGAGGTGTGTGTCAGTAGAAGAAGAAATTGAATGGGTACCCATAGTTTGAGCTAGCTAGCCTTGTGATTTCTCATAAGCCTCCAGCTATTGAGATGAACATTATTCTGATGACATGATATAACTATGTGTTTTTATAAAATTATTTTGAGATTTCCGAAATGAGACTGTTTTGACTAAAATTATAAATGTCTTTTGCATTCACTTTTCATTTTCAGTACTATATTTGAATAAATATGAATTGAATTATGCATAAAATGTTATTTTAGTATGTTGTACACCACTGAGTCATAGCACTCAGCGATGGCTATTTATTGTTGTCGCAGATAGAAAGACTAGTGGAGCAGCAGAGTGAGTTGCTAAGGATCTCGGAGCTACAACCTTGAGATTTTATCGAGTATAATTTTATACCCTGATTGTAATATTTATTTTGGTGTATGTAAATATATGTACATGTATAAACTGGTCTTGAGCAGTTATATAGATTTTGTAATAATATTATTTTGGATTTTCTAATGAAAATTTGGATTGATGAATGTAATTGATTTTTCCTTAATGGAATATGAATGAATTTATTTAGTATTATTTTTTAAAACAATTAAATTGAGAATTATTTTGAATTATGGAGTTGGGAGAAATGATGTTGATTTGTGTTGTGGTAGTGATTGATTTTGATAAAATGAATTATTGAAAGTATTTTTATAGGTGTTTGAAGAACATTTTTCCCAAATATAGATGGCATTCTGCCAAAATTTTTTCTAAAATTTGTGTAAAATAAAAATGGACAAAAATTGTAACTAGTTTTTAAACTTCAAATAAATGTTTTTAATACCTGCTATAAAAGCTCACCACTTTCAAAAAGTAAGAAAATTATTTTAAAATCCCTTGTAGTGTATTTAATGGGTTATCGGTAGACAGAATCGGTAATTCATTAGGTATACTACGGGATCATGTTGTGCCTTATAGAGGGGTAAGGTGTGACAGATATCCTCCACCAAGCTTCAGTGCTGAGTGAAGTTACCTTTTTCTTTGGTGAGGCATACTCATAATGCTTTTGCTCATGCATTGTCAAGATTGGGTTTTTGGCTTTTGATGGATGATATGGCTATTTAGGTTGCTCTCCACCTCTCCTTGATGTTACCTTTGAATTGTTTTTTTATTCTTTCTTCAATGAAAGTGTCATTTTATTATCAAAATGGAAGGGAGGGAAACCTCTAGGAAAAAAAAAAAGGAAACATGTATCATACTATATATTGCCAAAAAGGTAGTATAGAAAGATATATTCAAAATTTTACCTTATATAATATAATTTTAAATTATTTTATTAATTTTAAGATATATCATTCTTAAGTTTTATAATGAAATGAAATGTTAAAAAATTTAAAAAACATTAAATAAGAAATTATAAAAAAATTAATAATTAAATAAATGTTAATTAAATATATATAATACTTTTAATCATTTAGTCATGAATAAAGCATACGAATGTGTTGAGTGGGCATATATATGTCATATTATACAAAAGTTAGGATTTCATTGCCAATGGATTAATTGGATCATGAATTGTGTATCTATAATCTCTTATACTCTCCAATTAAATGGTCATCCGGTAAGGCTAATTTGACCATTCAAGGACTTTAGACAAGGTGATTCCCTCTTCCCTTATTTGTTTCTGCTTTGTGCCAAAGGATTCTCTTACATGTTGGCTTCTTCCAATCTATATGGAGTTTCCATTGCCTAACATAGTGAAAAGGTTACTCACCTTATGTTTGTTGATGATTTGGTTATATATTCTAAAGCTTCCACCATAGAAGCTCACACTATTCTGGAAATTCTTAAAGTTTATTCTCAATCCAGAAGGCAATCTATCAATCTTGCTAAATCTTCTATTTTCTTTAGTAAGAACACACCACAAGATATTAAAAGATCTATTTGCCACACTCTTCAAGTGACTAATATTGAAGGGTCAGATAAATTCATTGGGCTTCTGTCTTTGGTGTCAAAATCTAAGCAGCAAACTTTTGTTGCTATTCTCGACAAGATTCTAGTGTAAGTTAGTTAATTGGAAGGAACAACTTCTATCTCAAGGAGGAAAAGAAATTCTCATTAAATCAGTTACCTCAGCCATCCTAGTGCATGCTATGGCTTGCTTTAAACTTCTTTCCCCCCTCTGAGTTGCCAATTTCTAGTGGAGGTGAATCTAAAGATGAGAGGAAGCAATATTGGATCTCCTAGAGTGACCTTTGTACCAGTAAAGCTCAAGGTGGGTTGGGATTCAAGGATCTTGGATGTTTTAATCAAGCTTTCCTAGTTAAACAAGGATGGCATATCATCAATAACCCTAATTCTATCCTTACTCGGGTGATGAAAGGGAAGTACTTCCAATCTTTGAATTCTATGGATGCACCTTCAGGTAGAAATCCTTCTTAGGGATGGAGGAGTTTTCAATGGGGTAGAGAGGTGCTTTCTAAGGGCATCTGATGGCAAATTAATAATGGAAGGTCATTTTTATGTAAAAAGGACAAGTGGATTCCATAATCTTATCCTAATGCTCCTTTGGTCAAAGACAATGCAAATTCTCACCTTAATTGGGTTCATCAACTTATTGATTGGCTTGAATTTAAATGGAACATACATGCCTTGTGAAGGGTTTTCCAAGAAAATTGAAGTTTCCAATGTCTTAGCTATTTTGATAAGTGTGATAAATCGAGAGGATAAGATTCTCTGGCATTACACCTAGAATGGGTTATACTCGGTTAAATCTAGGTATCTTCTAGCTCTTCATTCGAAAATTGCCTCCTTGTCGAATTTTACTATAGGAATAGGGCCAAATTCTCAAGCTAATTCTAGTACTCTTTGGAGAAAGTTGTGGACAATTCACATCCCTCCTAAGCTACATATCTTTCTTTGGCCCTTGTTGAAAGAAGGACTTCCTTCTAATGCTCTACTAAATTCAAGATTCAAGGATATCTCAATTGAATGTATAGTACACTGGAGAAGGAAACCTTAAAGTCATAAGGTGTGGTTACATTCTCCCTTTGTTTAAGATCATCCTTGATAAATGGTATATACATGATGGAATGTTGGATCGAAATTTTGGCTCATAATCATCCTTAAGAAAAGAAATTGCTGCAACAATTCATTTTTTTATTATGGCAAATCTAGAAGAATAAAAATAGATAAGTTTTCAATGACAAGATCTCTCCTTCTAGCAAGGCATTTCAGCTGTTGTTATTCACTTTGGTGATTTCATTACCTCACAAGATTCTTTAGTGTAATAGTAACCACTTACTTCTCTTAGACAATATTGGTCTCCTCCTCCATGTGAGATCATCAAAATCAATTTCGACACATCAACAAACAATAATCTTATTCAAGGATCTTATGCTGGCATTGCTCATGATCACAATGCTTATATCCATCACTAGTCTTGTATAAGAATTTCTGGGCTTTCTAATTCCCTTATTCTAGAAGGAATGGCTTGTTATGAGGCAATTATTAGTACTAAGAAGATAGGGTTTAATAGGATTATTATTAAAGGAGATTCCCAAGTGCTCATCAATAGTTTGAATGGGGTTGTTACTCCTCAGAAGATCCAAGGGATTGTTCAAGACATCCTTCTCTTTTTTTCTTCTTTTGATGTAATTCAATTCCAATTTGTTAAGAGATACAGAAATAGAGCTAGTCATTTGTTAGCAGCAAAGGCTATAGCTGACGTTTCTTTTGTTTTGACTTTACTGTTCAAGCCTCTCACATATTTTCAGTTTTGCCTGCCCAGGTTTAATGAATTTCATCCTTTAAAAAAAAATCATTTAGTCATGAAAATTGAGATAATAATAACAATAATAAAAATATTTAAAAGGAAAATAAAAAGAGAATTAAATTTAAAAAAAATAGAATTAAATACTTCGAAAAAATGATAATAACTACTATAATAATAACATAAAGCATGGCAATCTTTGTATAATAAGTATCATGTGGTTACAACAAAAGAAAATATATATATATAATCCAAAATATTCCTTGTTTATATTTAACAGATCCCTTAGCTCCTAAGGTAGTTGAAATAGATGTCTCAATGTTAGGATATGGTGATATTGTAACACCCCTCACCCGTCTACAGTGTAGCCGAGCAAAGTGTGTTACACGGAGTGTCGGAGCACCTGATCTTATCTGATTTCATTACAATTCTTGGTTTACCCGTTCAAAAACTTTATCTGGGGTTTAGGCTATTTTTACTGTTTATCAAAATCTGACTAATTTGGAAATTTCCAAAATTTTAATGATAATTCAGCAGAGTGCTGGCAGTAATTTGGACTAACAGTTCTTCTGAACCTGTCAAAGACAATTTCAATATACATATTCAAATTCATAGCTCAATTTATCTCAATAATATCTCATCAGTTTCTCAAAATTTCTTAAACTCAATCTCATTCAGAATCATTATGATTGGACAGCCAAT
The DNA here is from genome assembly GCF_030052815.1 of Hevea brasiliensis. NCBI lineage: Eukaryota > Viridiplantae > Streptophyta > Magnoliopsida > Malpighiales > Euphorbiaceae > Hevea > Hevea brasiliensis. Next base: position 61,051 of record NW_026615003.1, read on the forward strand.
TCAGACTTCAGAATTCTTACATTTCATTAACTTATATAATTTTTCCAATTAAGTACATAAATTTGTCAAGTACAGGATATACAAATGAAATTACAATATACTTAGAATGAACAAAATACATAACATGTATAATTATGAGCCCTATCTACATGCATTGCTGAGGAGGTGACAATCTTGAACTCTTCTGACACTTCTGCAGATCTGGACTCCAAAATCTCAGTTGACAGTCTACTAGTTTTACCTTCGGTACCTGCGCGAGGAAGCAATTCCATCGCGCTAAGCATTTCTGCTTAGTGGTGCAATAGTATAACAAAAAAAACTATATACAAATAAAGAAAGAAATAAATCATAATTTGAATACTCGAGAATCAATTTAATTTGGTATGGTATTTGTAGTATCAACGATCTTATATACTAGTTTGTTCCTCTTTGGAAGTGCTTAGTTTATAACTTTTCAGTAATACTACACAGTATACAAATTATTCTAACTGTATCGTATTTCAAATCTCTACGGTTCTGCAATTTATATTTTTGTTATGTTTCTTTTGCTAATCTCTTTTACTCAGTCATTCAATACTTAATTTAATTGTACTGAAATTTCATTATACTTAACTTAACTTAGCTTCCTTAATTGAATAATGTTTTAAATGACTGCCCATATAGCCTATACACTGACCAGACTGGATAAACGGATATACTAGCACTGGGTACCTAGTACCTCGGACCGTCACATCATCGGTCACAAAGTATCTCCCGGTGTGCAAACAGTGTGGCTAAAAAGCCATATAATCAATCAGGCATTAAGCCGAGTATAATAATACAAACTGTATAGCCATAGGCTATTAAAATCATAGTATGGCATAATAAGCCATAAAACACAGTATGACGTAAAGTCATTTACGTAATGCCGTCGAATCCTATTGGCATGCCAACCTATCCAAACTAGTCAACTAGGCAAATTAGGGCATATTACAATATTACATATTTAATTCTTTATTCATAGGGTTTATACATCTTTATGCCTTTTACTGGTCAATAAAATTATTAACCTTTTTATGCATCATGGATAGGTTGATTCTAGCATCAACATGTCACACTTTACAATTCAATATGTTGTCAATATAATGCAATTTACCCTTTTCACAAGTTGGCATTCATTGCCAAATCACTTCAAGCATCATTTTATGTAATTACCAATTTTCAATTTTTGTGAGCTAGATTGATCTAGCATAAAGTCCTATTTCCCTTGGTTTTTAGCTTCTGGTCAAAGAAGCAAAATTGTAGCTCTATGTCTTATTGCACGCGAGGCAAAATTTCAGGTCATTCCGAGTTGTATAGACCAAGATATGGTCAATTTACTAAAGCTGGACAGATTGCACCTTTGGTGCAAAATTTGGTCAATTTCTCAATTTTGTGTGCTAGATTTGTCTAGCTTAAAGTTCTATTTCTCTAGGTACTATTCCCTTCAATTCATTTCATTAGTCAACATATAATGTTGACCCTTGATGTACTCTAAGTGATTCAATTCTAATGTTACCAATATATCACATTTATAGCCCTTTAGTGTTAGTATATGTTACCAATTTCATTTCCAAGTGTATTGCATTTTATTGTAATTTACCAAATTTCGGTATACTATTTTGACCTAGCCGGACAACCTAGTTCCCTCAGTTTTTGGATTTCAGTCCAAACTACAAACTTGTAGGTCTATGTCTTACGGAACGCGGGGCAAAATTTCAGGTCATTCTGAGTTATGTAGACCAAGTTATGGTCATTTTACTATTGCTCGTCAAAATGTATCAAAATTGGTCACTTTAGGTCATTTTAGGTCATTTTAGGTTCGGCCAGTTTTTGGACTCGAACTTGTGCAAGCTTTTTGACTTGCTTATGGTAATTTCTGGGCTTGGGTGTCTTCATAAGACTTGTAGATATAGGTCTTAACTATTCATGGTCAAATTTTCAGGTCAATTGGACCTGTTTTGAGTGAGTTATGGCCTAAAAACTAACTGCTGCCCAAATGGTCAGTTTTCAGGCCTTAAATGCACTAATCCGGATTTGGTCACTTTTAAGGTCAGTTTCTAGGCAGAATTTTGGCAACATTTCTACATGAAAGTTGGCCTATTTGGTGTCTAGTTTCACTCCATATTGGCCTCATACCAATTGGGTTCATAGTTTGGCACTTATGGCCTCATTTAGGTGCTGCCTTCAATACACAACCTGCACAAAGCACATACACTCCCAATTTGACGTTCCTTCTCCTCCTCATTACTACAATATTCGATCAACAACACTTCCATACATATATTGTACACCATTCTAGCAACAATTCTGGGTAGAATATTAAAGTGCTCAATGCACAAAATTCATCATTAAGTTCAACATTCACTTCCACCAAAATTCAACATACTTCAATGTCAATAT
>NW_026615004.1:0-61937 GCF_030052815.1 Hevea brasiliensis
TATTTCATTATTAACAATAATTTCTTTGTCCTTTTTCTTGGGTTTTTTTTGGTAGCGCTTTGAAGGCTCAATAGACCTTAGGCTACAAGATGGAGAGTTGCCCTAACTCATCCTTATATCCCTTTCCCATCAGATTTGAGTATGGGATTTCCTAATTAGAATTCCTAAGTTCATTTTATTCTGCAAGTCTTGAGGGCAAGTGTCAAACTGTTGAATAAATGCCCATGAAAAGAAGGGGGAAAAAATTCTATACATTATCAACTTGTCGACGTTTTTTCCATCAAGTAATATAATTTGATTAAATTTGTTTGACAATTTAAGTTCACTTGAAGTTAGTGCCTTCTTGGTAAAGTTTTTGTTGGTTCCTTTTGTTTAACTACGGTAATAATATGCAGGACTTCAATGCAAAGCTTTCAGACTTTGGACTGGCGAAGGATGGACCAATGGGAGACCAGACACATGTGTCAACGCGGGTAATGGGTACATATGGATATGCTGCACCTGAATATGTAATGACTGGTATGTAGGGACAATTTGCTGAAAATTGTTGAATTTTACGGTGATAATTTATCAAATTTTGGAGACTCTGTGCACCTAAATTTTTGAACGTCTTTGTTGCCAAGCAAAACAGTAAAGCATGTTTATTGCTGTACTGTGGTAACTGAATAACTGTTTCAAAGTTTCAGCCTTTGTTACTATATGGTATTTAAAGTATGAAAATCGCAATTGTTACTGGTTCATATGAAGGAAAATTAGTCACGGAAATCTCTGATAAAAAATGGTGACTGATCATTTTTTTTTTATATTTTACTAGGAGAAAAAGATCTGTCATGTAATGTATATTGTTCTTTCACCACTAAGAGTATGTTAGAATTATTTGAAGTTCCTCTTGTACATTATTTAATTGAACCTCTTTCACATTAAACAAGATGCTAGCACTTGATATGAAGGTAGACGTTGTAATGCCATGGTCTGCTGGCCCTTAAGGCAGGCAGTTATGGTATCCCTGCTTTTCCCTTCCCCTCCCCTGAACCAAAGGGAGATGGAAACTGTAGAAAGGTTAATTCTGAAATTTTGTCTACTGTCATGCACCTTTTTGCAATTGTTCTAGCCCTTCTCCCTTTGTAAGGTGATATCATGTTGCATTCAACTGATATAAGCTGCAACAATATTTTCCAAACTAAGCTGTAGTTTATCTGGACAGGGCATTTAACTGCTCGGAGTGATGTTTATGGTTTTGGAGTAGTGCTGCTTGAATTGCTTCTCGGACGGAGGGCCTTAGACAAGGGTAGACCTAGCCGAGAACACAACCTGGTTGAGTGGGCCCGACCACTTTTGAACCACAATAAGAAGGTTCTAAGGATCTTAGACCCTAGAATGGAAGGGCAGTATTCAGTTAAAACTGCAAAGAAAGTAACCAATTTGGCATACCAATGCCTTAGCCAAAATCCAAAAGGGAGACCTCTGATGAGCCAGGTGGTTGAATTACTTGAAGGTGTTCAGTCAAAGGATGAAGATGAAATGTTTCAAACCAATGAGAAAGGTGTTACCCTTTACGAGGATTCAGGGCTTTCCTCTTGTACTCCAGAGACGAGAAATCCAGATACAGGTAATGGAAGGCGCAAACCGGCAAATGGAAGAAGCAACAGCGAGCCCTCAACCGAGTGTGATCTTTATAACCCTTGCTCCGATTTTGCAGTCTCGAGTCCAGTGAGAAGCTAGCATCGCATCATTGAACTTTTATAAATATGGATGGAAGTTGAAATTGTAAGAAATGTATCAAATATTCACCTTATTCCCTTTCCCTTTCTAAAACAAAATTATTTCAAACAAGTGCCTTCTATAATTACATACAAAGTACAATGTCTGTCTTATTAACCATTAGATTTTATAGTATTATAATCTTTTTTTTTGACAAATAGTATTATAATCCTAACCATTGAAAAATTATATATAGATGTATTATTGCCGGCCCATCAAACCAGGCTCAAAGGTTTAAAATTCTATTCCTATTTACTCGAGTTATCTTTTCTTCGTTTTTTTTTTTTTTCTCTTTCTACTAATTTTCTGCAATAGTTGATACGTTGCCTAGTAGGAGAATTGCAGGGTAACCGATTAACTCTCTTGTTCTCCCCTTTTCCCAAACAGCAAAGAATCCAAAATTTCGCTACATACAATGCATTCCTATTAAAGCAAATGAGCATCCAAAACATCATAAACAAATAATCCAGCGTTGCATGCGGAGATGGCATATATATATATATATATATATATATATATATATATATATATATATACAGACATATATACAGACACACACATACGCACACTCACTGACTTTATCACCTATCCTAGATGTCTTGAATCCAACCACCAGCAAGTCAAGGTCAAGCCAAAGCTATACAGATCAAGCTACCATGGCAGCACATCACAACAATTTAAGACAATTAATAACAATGTAACAATTTAATCTTGCTCTTAACAAACCTTGAGGGGGGCCCTGCCCACCTCATATATATATATTTTTAAATTACCTTCCTTTTCATTTTATAAAATTAGACATAAAGCTTTAATTTATTTTATATATTTAAATTATGGAAAAAATATTATTTAGTCTCATATTTTAACAAAACTAATTATTTAGTCCTTGTATTTTTAAAAAATATATTATTTAGTCCATATTTTTGCTTTTGCTAAACTATTTAGTCACTCTATTAACTTTTTTGCTATTCATGCTGTTCAAATTACTATTTAGTCTCTCTATTTTAAGGAAATTAATTAATTGATCAATGTATTTTGAAAAACATTACTATTTAGTCTCTCTATTTTAGTGAAACTAATTTGTTGGGCCATGTATTTTGAAAAATACAATATTTTGAAAAATATATTATTGGATAAAAATAAAAAATTTGCTATGTGGAGACTAAATCTAAATTTTTATTTTTTTTAGATTTTCAATTCCTTAAACATCATTTATATGTTTCTCTATTAGGAAATAAATTTCCTTGATTACTTAAAAATTTAAAAAAATTGATTTAACATTTTTGTGCAGACAGTTTGTACCATTTTTATTAATAGATATAAATAAAGAGAGAATGAGGGGAGAAGGGTGTAGGTATAGAAGAGAAAAAAATATATAGAGAGAGAAATAATGAGGAGAGGATTAGAGTAATTTAGTTATAAAAAATAATTATGGGACTAAATACTTAATAGAGTCAAGTTACAAGGATTAACTAATGTGTTTTTCTAAAACTAGATATTAACTAATTAGTTTCACTAAAATAAATGGACTAAATAGTAGTTTAACTAGTGTTGACTAATGGAAAAATTGGTGGAGGGATTAAACAATTTAACTGAAGCAAAATACAAAGACTAAATAGTATATTTTTCAAAATATAAGGATCAAATAGTTTCGTTAAAATACAGAGATTAAATAGTAATTTGTCTTGTCTCTAAAAACTTTCCTTGAAATTTAGAAATAATAATTTCAACAAATTTAATATTTAAAATTAGTTAAAAATCCAAACGTTCCAATTTGTTGTGGTATAAAAGTTTGTCTCTATTTATTTTATTTCATATAGAGTCAAAATTTTTAGTTCGCTATTTATTATAATAATTATAAGTTATTTTAAAACATTAATTAATTTAAAATATCTCTACATTCATTTAACCTCTTAAAACTTAAATTTAATTTCTTTTAACACTTTAACTTTTTAACTCTTAAATTCTAAATCAAATTCTCTAAAAATTGATCTTATAACTAAAAATACGACAATAAATATTGATTATGATTTATTTACTTTTTTTTATTAATTTTTTATTATTTAAAACCAATACAATATATAATTTATTATATATTCATTATTATTTGATAAAAGTATAATTTATAAATTTTCATTATTAAATTTTGGCCCCTTAGTACTTGATGCGCCTGCCCTTAGTAAGGAGGGATGCCCACTACATATGGAAGGGATGCATGGACCGCCACTGCTAACAAGGGTGAACAAGCGTAGGTGTTCCCGTACACAACTTCATCTACGCCAGAATCATACTCCACTCTTGGAAGTTTTGAAAGAGGTCTCAAGGTTGTCACAAGTTAACTTCAGATGAGAATTGTAACCTATAGCATATAAGCGAAAATAACATGAAAATCTTCTATTGGACCTCATTGAATTTCTAATTGAAGTAGTCTCTCAACACGGCTACCAAGAAAATATTTTCATCCTTGCTTCTTTCCCACTCTCAACACAGCTACGAAGCCTAAAATTAACAAATTAGTTTAATTATATTCAAACATATGCCTAAAATTATGGGATTTGTATAGCTGAAAGCTGGCTCTTTTGTATAGTTAGAAATCCACTGATTAGTCAACTTGTTCTTGTATATAAGCTCTAACTTTCTCAAAGTAATATATGGTTGTTCATTCTATCAAACTCAATGCAAAACTTCATATAGATGTATAAGTTTTCCTCTTGAATTGGATTACAAAACAAGTCTACATCTATTTCTTACATTTCTTGCATAATCTTCAGCACAAATTGCCATCCCTATGGGGAGGTAAGCTAATGGAAACTGAAGAGTGATTTGCATAATTTGATGTGGTTTCTCTATATGAATTTCATAGGAATTGGAGGAACTTCCTGCAACATAAGATTTGCTTGTACTACCTCTTTCATGTGACATAGAAAAACCAGTATTTTCATCTTAACGGTCCTTTTCTGATGCCATTATTAACATCACACGGGGTTTATTAATCTCATATGCTGGATAAAAGCTTCTGTTACTTGGAAAGTGTGAAAAGATATCATAAGAGGGGCTAGAATGATAGCCAGGAAGTGTAAATTTATGGACCTTCCAATTTGAAATTTGTTGGATACCTGATACCTTTTAAGATAGTGATACTAAGAATTAAGAAATTTTAGAGAATTCTAGGTGTTTTTCTTTTTTCAAATGGGTGAATGAAGAAATATTTTATCCGTTGGGGGTGAGTAGAAACTTATTTACCAAGAGAGGTGAAATGTTGTTATGATGGTGCTTTTGTAAAAGCGGATGCTATTTTAAGTTGTGTTTTTTGTTAAAACGCATGTAAAAGTAGTGTTTTCATGTGGGGTGCTAGTATAAATAGCATTTCGGCTATTGTACTCACATTCTCCCACAAAATCATGTACAATCATGTACTTGCATTTTAATGGCAAAGAATGTACATATGAGCTAAATGGGGCGCTAATATTAATAGCATGCAAGTGGGGCCCTGGAGAATATGTATTGACACAAATTAACCCACAAATTTGAGGTGGTAATTATATTAGCACCCACCGATAAAATTACAAAATAGTCCTTGGCCCATCTTGAAAATTACAAAATGTTCCTACAATTGTGGGGTGGTAAATTACAAAACGGCAAGGCGAGGTACTAATCATATTAGCACCCATCTTGAAAATTTTAAAATTTGTAACATTTACAAATATGGTCCTGTGGTAAATTACAATGTAACAACCCTATGTTTGGTAGTGCGTTCTACTGTTTCGATGACAGTGTTTGTCCGGACAGCTAGGATGCTTGGAATTATATTTAATTATTAGTGAGGAGACATAAAATAATGAAATACAAGAAAAATAAAAGAAAAATAATAGCAATGAAATGAAACTAAGTTAAACGAGCCAGCACCGCAGCGATGGGTGATCGCACGGGGAAGTTATGGCGCAGGCAATAGCCGACCTCAGGATTGCAGGGAACCCTCAGAATTTAGTATCAAGACACAATTAAAGACTTATTAAAGTATAAATTTCATTAGAAATATCAAAGAAAAATTAATTAATTAGTACAAAGAAAAACGAAAAATCGAGAAAACGACAAAACTCGGTGTTACCGAAAAATCGGGAATGCAACCCGAATAGGGGCGTTGTGGTCAATTGACACCTCGAGTTGACTTTTGACCTTAATGTCCATTAAAATAACTGGTATTACACTTTGAAAATATCATGAAAAATAAAAATGTGGTACATTATTTAAATAGTGAAAGAAATGAGGCAAATGTGCAAATTATGAAACTTTAACTAATTAAATCATTAATTTATAGTTAGTGCTCCACTAAGTGGGATTAGTGGACATATAAAACCAAGTGGACAGCATGCAAATTCACTTTCTTCCTCATTTTTTTCACTTTGCCGAATTGCTTTCTCAAGTTCTTCCATGGCCAAATGTTCTTCCAAGCTTCCTCCATGGCCATTCATGCATAAGCTCAAAACTACCATGATTCAAGCCATGTTTCTTCAAACTCCCTCCATTAAAAGTGGTCTTCACACCATGGGCAGTATGTGGGCAGCAAAAAAGAGAGGAAATTCCATGGATTTGTAAAGCTCAAGTTGAGGTTAGTGCTTAATCTTTCCATTTACCTTCAATAATCCTTGTGTTGAGCTTTGGGTAAGTTGAATTGCTAAGAAAAATTGAGGAAATGATGAGTATTGGTGAACCCTAGTTTTGGCAGCCATGAAAATGCATGGTTAGTGACTTATTCTTATATGTATTTGATGGGAATTAAGGTTGATTAACTCAAATAGAAGTGGTAGTAGGTTAATATCCAAGTATGTGCATGTTAGTGCTTAAATTAAGGGTTTGAAATGAGACCTTGATGCTTTGGCAAACTGCCATGTTTGGCAGCCTATAATATCATGAATTTGTGTGTATGAATATGAAGTTTATTAATAAAATATGATGGTGTTGAATTGTGGGCAGTTTGTATAATTGCCATGGAAGTGTATGTGTAAAATAAGTGTTGATGTACATTGAATTTGGGTGGATGTGAATGTTGGACTTTAACGGTGAATTATGTGCATTGAGCACTTGAGTGTTTTGCCCAATATGCTTGCTGGAATTGTGTTTAGTATTTATAGAAGTGCTATGAATAAATAATGAAGTCATGAGGAGGAGGAGGAATGACAAATTGGAAGTGTAATTGTCTTGTGCAGGTTGTGTATGTTGGCAACACCTAAATTAGGTCATAAGTGCAAAACTGTGAACCCAATTGGTATGAGACCAATGGGGGGTGAAACTAGACACCAAATAGGCCAACTTTCATGGAGAAATGTTGCCAAAATTCTGCCTAGAAACTAACCTTAAAAATGACCAAATCCGGATTAGTGACTTGAAAGCCTGAAAATTGACCATTTGGGCAGCAGTTAGTATTATGACCATAACTCACTCAAAACAGGTCCAATTGACCTGAAATATTTACCATGAATAGTTTAGACATAGATCTACAATTCTTATGAAGACACCAAAGCTCAGAAATGGCTAGAACCAAGCCAAATAGATTGCACAAGTTCGGGTACCAAAACTGGCCGAAATGAAAATGACCTAAAAATGACATAAGCCTACCATTTAGATTGCACAAGTTCTGTCCAGCTTTAGTAAATTAACCATATCTTGGTCTACAAAACTCAGAATGACCTGAAATTTTTCCCCATGTGCAATAAGATATAGACCTACAAGTTTGTAGTTTGGACCGAAACCCGAAAAATGAGGAAACTAGGTCGTCCAGCTAGGTCAAAATAGTACACCGAAATTCGGTAAATTGCAATAAAATGCAATACACTTGGAAATGAAATTGGTAGCATATACGTTGAAGGGCTATAAAATGTGACATATTGGTAACATTAGAATTGACTCACTTAGAGTGCATCAAAGGTCAACATTATAGGTTGACTAATGAAATGAATTGAAGGGAAAAGTACCAAGAAAATTTAAATATTGGATTTTATTGTTAGAAACAAATTCATTGAGTACTGAAACACTTTAAATTGTGTGTTTCAGTTGAAAAGGATATTGGAAAGCATAAGGAACATTGATTCAAGGCCTAGGAGCGACTCAAATCAGGTTTGCACGACTAGTTTTTAACTGATTTTGTTCTGAATATTTCATATGATTAAATGACATATTTTTCTTATGTATTATATTTAACAAGCATTGGATTTAATTCAATGATTATTGAAATTGTTATAATATGCATGAATTTAGCTTTGTGAAATGGTATTTCCACAAGTAGTAAGCATTGTTGTGGATTGAATAAATTATGTTTTAGAAAATTGTGATAGAACGTGTTTTGAATTGTGATGGGCAATTTGCATGGAAAAATGCAAATTTATGATTTGAATTGTGATGAGCATAAAAATTATTGGATATTGGAATTGACTTTGAATCAAATTATATTGTGATTTATGCTCACTAAAAGAATTGTGATATTGTTTTATATCTCACTATAGATGCTTGACTAGGTTATTACTCGTCTCTTTCATTTGTTGAGAAGACAATGGAGTTAGTTGTGTTTTGATTACCATGGTACGTGCACAGGCTTAGATTCTCCTCTCATTAAAGGTTAGATCTAAGTTTTTTTTTTATTTTTTATTTTTTTTATTTTTATGTTATGGCCCTTTCGGAAGATTCATTATTGTGATGTGTACTGTGCACAATGATTCGACCTCCTCGACCATAGAGAGTTAGAATCTGACTCGACCTCCCCGACCATAGGGAGTTAGAATTACCCCGAAGAGGGCCCTTTCGGATTAGTCTTGCATAGTTAGTGAGACAAAGAATGGTTTTTGAGATAAAGAATGGTTTTCGAGATAAAGAATGGTTTTCGAGATAAAGAATGGTTTTCGAGATAAAGAATGGTTTTTGAATAGTAAGGAATTGTGATTTCAATTATGATTTATGTATAATTGATTTTGTTAGAATTAATCTTTATTTCTAATAAATTGTTGGAATTACCTTAAATGGTTAGTTATAATTTGATAAATTAAATTTCGTGATTAAAGTCATTTTATACAAATGATTTATATTATTGGCAATGAATATTTTGAGTTTTAGAATTTGATAAGTATTCAGATTTCCAAATTATTTGCTGTAAATTTTGTCAATGTATATTGTACTATGTTTTAAATTATAGTTGTGCACCACTGAGTTCACCACTCAGCGATAGCTTTGTATGCTGTCACAGGTGAAAAAAAGCATAGAACAATTGAGTAAGCTTCTTTGAAGAGACATTAAGATCAGCTCCAGGTAGACCCATGTACACAGATTTTTATGTATGTATGTAATAATATTTATGTAGATTATTTGAGCAGTTGTATAAAAACTCTTGTAAAATATTTTGGTATGTAATTAAATGTAAATTATTGTAAATGTAAATTTGAGATTTCATTTACTTGAATAGTTTTGTAATATAAATTTTGAGTTTTGTAATATAAATTTTGAGTCTTGTAATCAATGAAATGTTTCTTTTATGATGAGGTTGGTTTGAAAATGAAATGATTGATTGTTGAGATTGAATTGTGAGATGAAATGAAGTTTCTTAGAGTTGTATTTGAGAAATCATATTGGAAGTGTGTTTCTTTGCAGGTTTTGAAGGACTGTTTTCTCAAAACACAGTTGGCACTTTGCCGAAATTTCAAAAAATTTTTATAACACCATATTTTAATCAATGATTTAAATTTCACGAAAATTGTTTTAAAATCTCTTGTAGTATATCTAATGTGTTATCGGTAGGCGAAGTACGGTAATTCATTAGGTGTACTACGGGATCATGTTACATCTTACAGGGGAGTAGGGTGTGACATGTTTTGTGGTATCAGAGCAATGGTTTTAAAGTAAATTTTAAACTTTGAATTTGAAATCTTTTTGTGGGTAACTACAACTGCTCAAATGTTTGATACATACAGTACATTTACATCATAAATATGAATTAATGGAGAGAAATCTCCTTGTGTTGGTTGTCCAAGAATAGAAAATCCTGTGAAAAGATATGGAAGAGAAGAATGAGATAATAGAACAGTTTATGATGGCAGAAGTACAAGTTGAGGCCCCAGCTCCACAAAGTGTCGAAGGCCCGACTATACCAGTTTTATCAGTACAAATTACTGCACAAATGGCCCAACAAATGGCCATTTTCTTTCAACAAATGGCTAATACTCTGTCAGCTCAAACTCAAGTACAGACCCAACCCTCATAAGGGCAATATGAAATAAAGAAGAGGGAGAAACCTATGGGTTAGAGCTCGAACAGTAATTTGTGGAAGAGAAAAGAATTTGAGGAACCCCGAGCTCAGGGGTATGACAGAGGCGGATCATCAGGGCAGAGAACACCAAAATCTTATCGTCGAACAATCAGAAGTTCTTATTCTGCCCATTTCTGCCATGTTTGTGGGAAGCTACATGGGGGTATTTGTCGTAAGGCCTCTGGAGCCTGCTACAATTGTGGAAAACTTGGACACTTTGTTAAAGATTGTACTAGAGCACCTTGATCTACTCTCCAAAGTTCACAGACAGTCAGTAAAGGTCGAGATAGAAATAGAGTTGGTACTCCTCACAACCATAACACAGTGAATCAACCCGAACATAGTAGCGCATCAGTTAGAGCGTCCACTATACGCCAAGGGGAAAGAACAGAAACTTTGGATGTCACTGCTGGTAAGTTCTTAATTTTTGAAAGAAACAATTAATTATTTTTGTTTGATCCCATCACTACTTAGTTGTATGTTAGTGTTAGAACTATATGTTCTATTATTATTCCTTTCCATGGGAATAAATTTTGATGTAGTAGTGATTAGTCCTTTAAGATAAGGAATGTGATAATAAGTGAAATTAGTTCTGAAAGAGTTTATCAGCGAAAAGTATTTTCTAACACACTATAAATTATAAAGCTAAACAACAAGCCTACTTAATGTAAGGCAAGAGGACGTAAAAGTAAGTTGCGGTAATAGATTTGCTCTAGATGAGGGCAAAGATATTACAGTTAGTAATTATCAGTGGATATTGTAATCAGAATAAGTTTCGGATATTAGTGAATTCGAAAAGGATAAAAGAGAGGAAAGTTTGATCTATTGGAATGTATCGTAGTAACTATGTACTGTTCTTAATGTTTATACCGTGTAGATTCTGATCTTGACTTGAGATTATTGTGTAAAGCTACGTACTACCCGATAGTACACCAAGATGAGAATAGTTGCCAATGGCATCTGTATTGGTATAGTTATGTCAGGACAAAATTTTATTATTGAAAATGAGTTTGAAAATCCTACTTAGGGATTTGAAACTCAAAAGTTAGAATATCAAAAGGTTATACTTCAGTACAAAAGAAAGTAAGTTATAGAATATTAATAGATAAAAAGAGTTATGGAAGTAAAAAATTTGAACAGTTGGTTTAGATATAACAAGAAATGTTACAAATGTGAGTAAATGTGAGTAAGATTGTTGACTAGGATGGTCAAAGGACCCATGATTAGATAAGTAATTCTAATACGACCATAATGGTCATTTAAGAAGGGAACATGAATCAAAATATTAGACAGAACGATAGTAAGAAAATATTAGTGCTGTATAAACAAAGTAAATGTTATATTAGATTGTTAAAAGTCTTACACAAATTCAGAGGAAAGAAGATTATTCGATCATATAGAAAGGAGGAAATAAACGTGTGAATATTGTAAGATGGCTATTGGGTAAAATTTCGCGGACGAAATTTATTTTAAGGGGGGGAGAATTGTAACACCCCTATGTTCGATTGTGTGTTCTACTGTTCCCATGATAGTGTCTGTCCAGACAGCTAGGATGCTTGGAATTATATTTAATTATTAGTGAGGAGACATAAAATAATGAAATACAAGAAAATAAAATACAAGAAAAGCAAAGGAAAAATAATAGCAATGAAATGAAACTAAGTTAAATGAGTCAAGACCAAAATGATGGGTGACCGTGACGGAAGTTATGCGCAGCAACACCCAGGATCAGAGGAACCCTTGGAATTTAGTTTTGAGACATAATTAAAGACTTATTAAAGTATAAATTTCATTAGAAATATCAAAAAAAAATTAATTAATTAGTACAAAGAAAAATGAGAAATCGAGAAAACGACAAAACTCGATGTTACCGAAAAATCGGGAATGCAACCCGAATAGGGGCGTTGTGGTCAATTGACACCTCGAGTTGACTTTTGACCTTAATATCCATTAAAAATAACTAGTATTACACTTTGAAAATGTCATGAAAAATAAAAATGTGGTACATTATTTAAATAGTAAAAGAAATGAGGCAAATGTGCAAAATATGAAACTTTAACTAATTAAATCATTATTTTATGGTTAGTGCTCCACTAAGTGGGATTAGTAGACATATAAAACCAAGTGGACAGCATGCAAATTCACTTTCTTCCTCATTTTTTTCACTTTGCCGAATTGTTTTCTCAAGTTCTTCCATGGCCAAATGTTCTTCCAAGCTTCCTCCATGGCCATTCATGCATAAGCTCAAATCTACCATGATTAAAGCCATGTTTCTTCAAACTCCCTCTATTAAAAGTGGTCTTCACACCATGGGCAGTATGTGGGCAGCAAAAAAGAGAGGAAATTCCATGGATTTGTGAAGCTCAAGTTGAGGTTAGTGCTTAATCTTTCCATTTACCTTCACTAATCCTTGTGTTGAGCTTTGGGTAAGTTGAATTGCTAAGAAAAATTGAGAAAATGATGAGTATTGGTGAACCTTAGTTTTGGTAGCCATGAAATGCATGGTTAGTGACTTATTCTTATATGTATTTGATGGGAATTAAGGTTGATTAACTCAAATAGAAGTGGTAGTAGGTTAATGTCCAAGTATATGCATGTTAGTGCTTGAATTAAGGGTTTGAAATGGGACCTTGATGCTTTGGAAAACTGCCATGTTTGGCAGCCTATAATATCATGAATTTGTGTGTATGAATATGAAGTTTATTAATAAAATATGATGGTGTTGAATTGTGGGTAGTTTGTATAATTGCCATGGAAGTGTATGTGTAAAATAAGTGTTGATGTAAATTGAATTTGGGTGGATGTGAATGTTGGACTTTAATGATGAATTGTGTGCATTGAGCACTTGAGTGTTCTGTCCAATATGCTTACTGGAATTGAAGGAACGGAAGCGTGAAAAATACAAGTTCATACCATTGAATTCAAAAATTTTCACATAGGGTCACATGCATCATGCAAGATTTATTTTTATCTATTTGATTTCAATGATAAACAACATATTGAAACTCTTTTAATATGTTTTTGGATCTGTATTTTCCATTTAAGATTTTAAAATTAATCAGATTAATTTTAGAACCCTAGATTAAATCAAGAACAAACACACTAACCTCTTGATGCACTGCAGTGTATTTGCGCCTTTGAGACTCGTCTTCAGGACACCAGATATTGTCCCTCTACCTTGTCCACACCAAGAACACCTATAGCAGCCCTTGAATAGTTTCTAAAGCTTTTTCTATTATTTAGAAAATCAAGTTCTGCCTTTTAAGAGATTAAAGATGTAAACAGGACACTAGAAACAATTTCTAGTATTTTTAATTTAAGAGATTATTTGCTAATCTCTTGGAATGAATGAGAGATGAAGAAGAGAAGAAGGGAGAGGCAGCCAAGGGGTGGCGGCACCTTTGGGAGCAGCAGCTTGTGTGTTTTAATTTTTCATAACAACACTTATATAGCTAGGTCACCACTTAAAACCTTGCCACATGTCACCCTTTTATTGGTTCTAGGTTTAATTGACCCAATCACATTGTGCCAAGTGTCAAACCTATATTTAATCTTAATTTTAATCATCTTACATGATTAAAAGACATTTGGTAAGCTTATGTGTAATGCCATATGTCACTGTCTCATGGTGCCACATGTCACCCTGTAAAATGACCAAAATGCCCCTGTGTCTTAATTTTGAGTTCTTAACCCAAAATAATTATTTCTCTTTTTCTAATCAATTTATGTCAAATATAAATTAATTAATTAATCTCTATTAATTAATTTCTTATTAATTAATTCATATCTAAACACTTTAAATATAAATTTAACTTATACTTTACATCCAATAATCTAGATTTGGTTTCAAGTCATGCTAGGGACTTTGCAATCTAATTGCAAACCAAACCTATTTAATTAATCAATTAAACTCTTTAATTAATTAATTAAATCATATTTAATTAGGTGATAACTTGTGTATGTGTGTGACTTACTAGGCTCATCACTAATTGGCAATGAGATATGATATCAACTCTTAATATCATCAGAACTCTTTCTTACCATAAATGATTTCTCTAAATTATTTTATGCACCTCATAGACCATGATTAACACCTAGCATAGCATGCCATGGCCACCCAATTAGTAATAAAGTTTACCTTAAATGAACCTATAATCATATGTTACCATGCACTTGAATCTCTCTGTTATAAAATCCCAACTCAAAATTTGAGTCATGGTTTATGTCAAACTCCATTTGCTATGAATATTATGTTCTCTTTTAATTCCAGTTCTTGATTAAAAAGATTTTTCTCATCAGAAACTCTTTTCTGATTAAATCTATCTGTCCTGGCCAGAAACTTGAAACATCAAGAATAATTAAATGAACATAGGATTTTTTCTCTATTTACTTAGAGGAATAGATTCCATCTTGATCAACACCTACCTCCATATATAATTAGTAGGAGCCAACACATGCCCATATACCCATACACAGTACAAGTATGAAAGCAGTATCAAACTCAAACTACCTATGTACAAGATAACTGTGCTATCTCAGGTCTAAAGATTATATGCACTGATATGATTTATGACAAAACATTGACAAGAGTAAACTCCATGTGCTTGTCATAAGTGTTACTGGTTCGGCCTACCTATTATTTATAAGTGCCTATTATGTTTTTCATATTGCATGAGACTCACCATTCCATCTTATTTATATCTCATATAAATAACTTGGGAACAAACACGAATACAATCTTTCTGGATAAGTCATATCCTTATTATGAAGTATCCTCGATTGTGAACCTATTTATGATACTTTGTACTAGAAATACTGTCACTCATATTCTTAACAACTTAAGAATAGAATTTCTAACAAAATATCAATGGACCTTTTCTATTACACATAAATATCTTATGTAAATGGAAAAGTGGAATGCCTTTTATTAATAAAAACATGTACAAGATACATACTAAATGAAATGCTCTAGGGCTTACTACTAACAATCTCCTACTAGCAGTAGAGCCATTCATTACAATATCTTAAACCCATCTTCTCAAGATGTCGGTTTAGCTGAGTCTGTGACATAGGCTCAGTGAATGAATCAGCTGGATTTTCAGCTGATGCTATTTACTGCATGGCTACATCGCCTCGTCCAACTATTTCTCTGATAATGTGGTAGCGCCTTTCTATATGTTTGGATTTCTGGTAAGACCTTGGTTCCTTAGCCTGTATGACTGCTCCATTGTTGTCACGGTAGTGGAACCACGACTCAATGGAAGGAACTACCGTAAGTTCTACATTTAACTTCTTTATCTAAATGACTTCCTTTGTAGCATCTGATGCAGCAATATACTCAGCCTCGGTAGTGGAATCTATAGTCGTGCTCTGTTTGGAACTCTTCCAACTGACTGCACCTCCATTACAAATGAACACATATCCAGAGGTAGGCTTTCTATCATCGATATCTGATTAGAAATCAGAATCAGTATAACCATCCAATTGCAAGTCTCCACCTTCATAGATCTAGAATAAATTCTTAGTTCTTCTCAAGTACTTAAGGATATTCTTGACAGTTATCCAGTGTTCCAAACCTGGATTGGATTGATACCTGCTAGTCAAACTAACAGCATATGTGATATCCGGCCTAGTACACAACATTGCATACATTAAACTTCTAATAGCCGAAGCATGTGGAATCCTGGCCATCTTATCTCTTTCTTCATGTGTCTTTGGAGACATCTCTTTAGAAAGGTAAATACCATGTCTCACTGGTAACAATCCTCTCTTGGAATCAAGCATGTTAAACCTCTTTAACACCTTTTCCAAGTATAAACTTTGGGATAAACCAATTATTCTTTTCGCTCTATCTCTATAGATGCGAATCCCAAGAATATAGGTTGCCTCCCCTAAGTCTTTCATGGAGAATGTATTTGATAACCATACCTTTACAGTTGTCAACATACCTGTGTCATTACCCATCAATAGTATATCATCCACATATAAGACAAGGAAAGTGATAGCACTGTCACTAACCTTCTAATATACACATGGCTCATCCTCATTTTTGATAAAACCAAAGGATTTAATGGCTTCATCAAAACGGATGTTCCAACTCCTCGAAGCTTGCTTCAACCCATAAATGGATCGCTTTAGCTTGCATACCTTGTAACCATCTTGGGATTCAAAAGCCCTAGGTTGTTCCATGAAAATGTTTTCTTCAATGTATCCATTGAGAAAAGCTGTTTTGACATCCATTTGCCAAATCTCATAATCATAATATGCAGCTATTGCTAATAGAATCATAATTGATTTAAGCATGGCAATAGGTGAGAAAGTCTTCTCATAGTCGATTCCTTGCCTTATAGGTCTCTACCTTTCCATCAGAACCAATTTTCTTCTTGAAAACCCATTTGTTCCCTATAGGTACAATACCTTAAGGTGGGTCAACAAGATCCCAAACTTGATTTTTATACATGGAATTAATTTCAGATTTCATAGCATCAATCCATTTTGAAAAGTCTATATCTGATATAGCTTCTTCATAGGTAAGTGGATCATCTTCGAGATCTACTTCTTCTTGAGTAGACAACTCTTTTTCTTCTTCATGAAGGAAACCATATTTAACTGGTGGGTGAGATACCCTGGTTGTTCTATGAGGAACAGCTGTAGATGTTTCATCAACAGGTGTAGATTGACTAGATGGATCTATATCCATCTGATCTGTTGGTTGGTCAGAATTCTCCAATTCCAACTCTATTTGCCTTCCTTTGCCTCCTTCTTGAACAAACTGTTGTTTAAGAAATGTTACATTTCTACTCACCACAACCTTTTGTGATGTAAGAAAATAAAAATAATATCCAAAACTATCTTTTGGATATCCAACAAATCGACCCTCTTCTGATCTGGTTTCCAATTTATCAGTGTTTAGCTTTTTGATATAAGTTGGATAACCCCAAATCTTAACATGCTTAAGACTTGGTTTTCTTCAATGCCATATCTCATAAGGTGTGGAAGAAACTGATTTTGATGGAATCCTATTTAGAATATACAAAGCTGATTCTAATGCAAATCCCCAAAAGGAGATTGTCATATCAGTATAGCTCATCATACTACATTCCATATCCAATAGGGTACGATTTCTCCTTTCAGATACACCATTCAGCTGTGGCGTTCCTAGAGGAGTCAGCTGGGAAATAATGCCATGCTCTCTCAAGTATTCATCAAATTCAGTACTCAAATATTCACCTCCACAATCTGATCGAAGAGTTTTAATACTCTTTCCTATTTGATTTTCTACTTCAGATTTAAATTCTTTGAACTTTTCAAAAGATTCATGTTTGTATTTCATCAAATACAAATACCCAAACCTTGATTTATCATCAGTAAAGGTAATAAGTAATGAAAGCCCTCTAGCCATTTCTTTAAATGGACCACATACATCACTATGTATTAGCTCCAAAATATTTTCACTCTTAGCCCTTGTCCAACAAAGGGTGATCTATTCATTTTGCCCTGAAGGCAAGATTCACAAGTTGGAGTAGGCTCAAAGACAAATGAGGATAAAATCCCCATTTTCTCCAATTTTGCAATTCTATCTTCTGCAACATGACATAACCTTAAGTGCCAAATATATTTTGAACTTGAGTTGGTTTTCACCATGGCATTAAATTCATTTAGATCACTTGCATTCATTTTGTGTTTGTCATTATTATCCAAATAATAAAGACCATCATTCTAAAAATGTAAAGATTTTCATCCTATGGTAAAAACTTTGAACAGACATTGCCAATGGACTCTAACATCTTGAGAACGCAAGTCGCTACTATTTGCTAGTTCCTACATATCATTAGAAATGTGAGAACTGCAGATCTAAAACCCAAACTATGAGCATCATTAGAATCTAAATAAGATATGGATATGGACATGCCTTAGGTTTATCCTTCTTGTCCTTTAGAAAGCAAGATACTGGAAGTTCTTTTTCAAGGCCCATCCTTCCGCAAGTGGAAATACTTTCCTTGCCTCCATCACTTTAATCTTCCTTTTCTGCTTAGCTATTTTCTTAGAAGGACCAGATTCTAATATTTCTTTTTCTTATTACCCTTCTTTTGTTGGACTTTCCAAAGAGAAGAAGATGCAATCAAAGAAACCTCTTTTCCTTTATTTCCCGGCAGATTCTTTTGGGCAATAACCAGCATGTTAAGTAAACTAGCTAAGGTGCATTCCTGTTTAGTCATATAGAAATTTGTCACAAAATTCCCAAAAGACTCAGGAAGGATCAAGGATCAAATCTGCTTGTAGTTGGAAATCCATGTTGAAGTCAAGATGTTCCAACTACTCAATCACCAATCATCTTGTGGACATGATCCCCAACATTCTCCCTCGGACATCCTCATGCACAAATACCTAGATATCTCATACCTAACATTCCTCTATGCTCACCATATAACTCTTATAGGTGAAGAAGGATCTCACTCGCACTGCATGTTCTCATGCTGCTTCTGTAACTCATTACTTATGGAAGCAAGCATGTAACACTTAGCTCTCATATCATGCTCCTTCCACTTGTCCAAAGTTTCATGTTCCTCTTGAGTGGCCTTTAGAGGTAAGGGACCAGGAACATTTGAATCTAGAACATATCCTATATGTTCAAAGTTCAGGACAAGTTTCAAATTTCTTAGCCAATCAGAGAGATTAGGTCCTATCGACCTATTGCGATCAAGTATGCTTGCAAGGATATTGATGGTGGTGGTTGTTTTGTGCTCATTATTATCAGAAAATTAACTGCAGAAAATAACCAGATTAATTAGTAAATATATCAAGTAATTAACCAAAATGATTATGGTGTTTTAATCAAATTGGTCCTCCCACTAACTTAGCGAATCCTACACTTCCAAAGTAGAAAACTGAAATCCTAGTTGGATGGATTTCTAGTAGGTGATTGAATTCTTATAATTCTATTGATCATCCTCAGGTACATCCATTATTGGAATTACAATAAACTATAAGTGAGCAACTCCTTGCCCATCACATCTCATATGAGGTTCAATCCTTTACCTAGCCCCTAATGCTTAAAATCTCAGGTACATCCATTATTGACTTATCTAGCATTAGTTAAGATGATCCCATTGAGGCAGTAATTATGCACATAATTTTAATGTCAATATTGAAATCCAATATTGGCCACCAAACCATTTACATATTTACAACATCTCATGCTTAATAATTATTCTTAAGAAAATCTCTTAAATTAATTGCATCTTATGCAACTATTTAAAATTTCTTAAAATAATTGCCCTAATGGAGGGCCTATATTATAATTACTCTAATTATAGCATTTCCAACTTAATCATTTGTTTGGAAGATTTTTGTGGTATCCTAATTACTATTAAGGTCTCACTTAGCACATTATTCATTTAGTATGCGTATATCATATAATTGCATACATTCCCATACATCTCATGCATTCATGGATAAACAATAAATATGGTATGATCATGGACTTTCTAAGGGATTCAATTATGAGCCACCAAGAATTGAATCAGGGCATTTCTAGGTGCATTTCATTCATTCATATTACAAGAGTTGCTGAAGGAGTACATAATCAACACTTGATCTTGAATTCCTCCCACCGTCCCACCAATGCTCTTGACCTCCTTGAACTTCTTGCAATCCAATTACATAATAATCCTTAGCATACCAAGGTGAATTTACAAGAACTTAAATAAATGAAATTACAACCCAAAATTATTATAACCTTAACAATACATGCCCAAAATAAATTAAAATAAATAAATTAATTTACAATCCCAAAGAAACATAAAAGAAATAAATCCAATCACATTGGTCTTTTATAGTCCATGATCATCCATCATGCATATCACTATTTAACAATTAAATAAAATATACATACTTAAATTAAATTGAATATCTCATATTCAACTTAAAAATCCAGATTTGAATATGATTCAAATAAATTTAAAAATTCAGATTTGAATCTCATTCAAACAAATTTAAAAATTCATATTTGAATCACATTCAAACAATTTTTAAAAAATCAGATTTGAATCACATTCAAACATTTTTTAAAAAATTCTGATATGAATATTATTCAAACAACTTTAAAAAATCAGATTTAAATATGATTCAAACAACTTAAAAAATTCACATTTAAATCACATTCAAGCAACTTTTAAAATTCAGATTTGAATCACGTTCAAACAATTTTTAAAATTCTGATTTGAATCAAAATTTAATTGTGTGATTAAAATTCTAATTAAACAAATTAATTAGACATAGGATGAGCTTTTAGATCATACAACAATTGCAAATTAAAAATCCATTTACCTTTGCACACCATTGGATGCATCAACCATGCACACCATGGTGTTCTCTTGTGCCGCCACATTGACATTGCAACCAGCAAAGGATAAATCATCTCATGATCAAACAGACAATTAAATCATATAATCAACAATCTAAATGGCAAATATAGTGGCTCTGATACCAATTGAAGGAATGGAAGCGTGAAAAACACAAGTTTATACCATTGAATTCAAAAATTTTCACCTAAGCTCACATGCATCATGCAATATTTATTTTTATCTATTTGATTTCAATGATAAAAATAATATTAAAAATATTTTTATATTTTTTTGGTACTTTTTTTGGCATTTATGATTTTTATATTTATGAGATTTATTTTAGAACCCTAGATTAAATCAAGAACAAACACACTAACCTCTTGATGTGCCGCAGTATGTTTGTGCTTTGAGACTCGTCTTCGTGACACCAGATGTTGTCCCTCTAGCTTGTCCACACCAAGAACACCTATGGCAGCCCTTGAATAGCTTCTAAAGCCTTTTCTATTATTTAGAAATTCAAGTTCTGCTTTTAAGAGATTAAAGATGTAAATAGGACACTAGAAACAATTTCTAGTATTTTTAATTCAAGAGATTGATGGCTCATCTCTTGGAATTGATGAGAGATGAAGAGAAATAGCTGGAGAGGCTCAACGTGGCGTGACAATTGAGAGGAGAGGCTGCTGGTTATGTTTTTTTCATAACAATACTTAAATAGCTAGGTTACCACATTAAACCCTTGCCACATGTCACCCTTTGATTAGTTCTAGGTTTAATTGACCCAATCACATTGTGCCAAGTGTCAAACCTATATTTAATCTTAATTTTAATCATCTTACATGATTAAAAAAACATTTGGCAAGCTTATGTGTAATCCCATGTGTCACTATCTCATGGTGCCACATGTCACACCGCAAATGACCAAAATGCCCTCGTGTCTTAATTTTGAGTTCTTAACCCAAAATAATTATTTTCTTCTTCTAATCAATTTATATCAAATATAAATTAATTAATTAATCTCTATTAAAAATTGTCATGAAAAATTAAATTGGTAGTACCTAATTCAAAAAGCAAAAGATGGGAGCTTAATGTGAGAATTTGGAAAATTAAGAATAAACAAACATTAATTCTCACTTAGTGCTCCACTCACCTCACCTAAGTGGACCACTACACATATTTTGGGCAGAAATAACTCACCTTCTTCAACCTTGGACAGCCAGCCGAATTGCTCTTGAAAGGAAACCTCCATGGCTGCACTTCACAATCTCCATGCAAGCTTTAATCCTTCATCTCCAAGCCAATTTCCTTACACTTCCCTTCACTAAAATTGTTCTACACCACTTGGGCAGTAGATAGGCAGCAAGAAAATCAAGTTTAGTCAAGGTTTTGAAGAGTTTCAAAAGTGGTAAGTATATATTTTTTATTATTGTTTCATTAAACTTTGTATGGATGTTATGGGTAGTTGAATTGTGGATGGATTTTTGAAGTTTGATGAGTTAAGGGAGAGGTACATTTTTCGAAGCCATGGAACTTCAATGAGGGCAGTTTATCCTTGCATGCAAATGGTAGATTAAAGTGTTGATTAAGTGTTTATGTGTAGGAATAAATTGGGTGATGTATGCTAAGTATATGTGAAAGTACACTTGATTTTGGAAGCTTGGAAGTAAATTGAAATAGATGTACAATTCGGCAAACTTGAAATGTATATCAAGATATGTTATTTTGTGGTTTGGTTTATGGAATTATATTGTTGAATTATGGTGCTTGTTATGGCAGCATGTACATATGTATAAAGGTGTGAGTTTGGACATGTAAATGAGCTAGGTCATGTGATTAAATTGTTTGCAATTTGGACTCGGTAAATTCTGTACTATAATGTGCATATTGAGTGTAGTTATAAGCTGCCAAAGTGACCAAAAAATGAGTTGCTAAATGTGTTTATGTTATGGTACAAACCAGAAATGGCATGAAGGAAATGATTTGGTAAGTGTTGAATGTGTCATTGGTATGTAATGAAGAGTATATTGCGTGGCAAAGGTGTATTTTGGCTTAGAACCTTATGTGTGGCTCCAATTGGTATGAGACCAATTAGAGGTGAAACTAGGCACAAAAAGTGCCAACTTTCATGAGGGAAGCTTACCAAAATTCTGCTTGGAAGGTAACTTGAAAAATGACCAAATCCGGATTAGTGCATTTAAGGCTTGAAAATTGACCATTTGGGCAGTAGTTAGTGCTTTCGCCATAACTCACACAAAATAGGTTCAATTGACCTAAAATTTTTATCATGAATAGTTAAGACATATATCTACAACTATTATGAAGACACCAACACCCAGAAATGACTATAAGCATGTCAAATAGCTTGCACAATTTCGGGTCCAAAAACTGGCCGAACCAAAAGTGACCTAAAAATGACCTAAAGTGACCATTTTGATGCATTCTGACCAGCATTGGTAAATTGACCATAACTTGGTCTACATAACTCAGAATGACCTGAAATTTTGCCCCACGTGCAATAAGACATATACCTACAAGTTTGTAGTTTTGACCGAAACTCGAAAACCGAGGGAACTAGGTTATCCGGCTAGGTCAAATTAGTATACCGGAATCTTACAAATTGCAATAAAATGCAATATACATGGAAATGAATTTGGTAACATGTAACAATACTAAAATTCTACAAATGTGACATATTGGTAACATTAAAACCTAATTCACCTAGACTGCATCGAGGGTCAACATCTTAGGTTGACTAAGGAAATAAAAGAATTCAATAAGTTAATTATTAAGCTTTATTGTTAGAGACAGTTTAAATGAGTACTGAAAAACTTCAAATTGTGTATTTCAGTTAGCAAAGACTCAGGGAAGGGGAAGGAAACACTGAGTCAGAGCCAAGAGACAGTTATTAGAGGTTTGTGCACAACTAATTTTTAACTGATTTTGTTCTGAATATTTCATATGATTAAATGACATATTTTTCTTATGTATTATGTTTAACAAGCATTGGATTTAATTCAATGATTATTGAAATTGTTATAGTATGTATGAATTTAGCTTTGTGAAATGGCATTTCCACAAGTATTAAGCATTGTTGCGGATTGAATAAATTATGTTTTGAAAAATTGTGATAGAAAATGTTTTGAATTGTGATGGGCAATTTGCATGGAAAAATGCAAATTTATGATTTGAATTGTGATGAGCATAAAAATTATTGGATATTGGAATTGACTTTTAATCAAATTTTATTGTGATTTATGCTCACTAAAAGGATTGTGATATTGTTTTATCTCTCACTATAGATGCTTGACTAGGTTATTACCCATCTCTCTCATTTGTTGAGAAGACAATGGAGTTAGTTGTGTTTTGATTATCATGGTATGTGCACAAGCTTAGATTCTCCTCTTATTAAAGGTTAGATATAAGTTTTTTATGTTATGGCCCTTTCGGAAGATTCATTATTGTGATGTATACTGTGCACGATGATTCGACCTCCCCGACCATAGGGAGTTAGAATCACCCCGAAGATAGCCCTTTCGGATTAGTCTTGCATAGTTAGTGAGATACATAATGGTTTTTGAGATAAAGAATGGCTTTTGAGATACAGAATGGTTTTTGAGATACAGAATGGTTTTTGAGATACAGAATGTTTTTGAATAGTAAAGAATTGTGATTTCAATTATGATTTATGTATAATTGATTTTGTTCGAATTACCTTAAATGGTTAGTTAAGATTTTGTAAATTGAACTTCGTAATCAAAGTCATTTTATATAAATGATTCATATTATTGGCAATAAATATCCAGATTTCCAAATTATTTGCTATAATTTTTATTAAGGTATATTGTACTATGTTTTAAATTTTAGTTGTGTACCACTGAGTTCACCACTCAGCGATAGCTTTGTATGCTGTCGCAGGTGAAAAGAGCATAGAGCAATTAAGTAAGCTTATTTGAAGAGACGTTCAGATCAGCTCCAGGTATACCCATGTACACTGGTTTTGATGTATGCATGTAACAATATGTATGTAAATTATTTGAGCAGTTGTATAAAAACTCTTGTAAAATATTTTGGTATGTAATTAAATGTAAATTATTGTAAATGTAAATTTGAGATTTCATTTACCTGAATAGTTTTGTAATATTAATTTTTGAGTCTTGTAATCAATGAAATGTTTCTTTTATAATGAGGTTGGTTTGAAAATGAAATGATTGATTATTGAGATTGAATTGTGAGATGAAATGAAGTTTATTTGATTTGTATTTGAGAAAACATATTGGGAGTGTTTTCTTTTTCAGGTTTGAAGAACTGTTTTCTCAAAATACAGATGGCACTCCGCCAAAATTTTTACAGAAATTACTAATAATTCAAATGTGTTAGCTGTTTCACTTCAGTTCAAAAAAAATTTTAACACTTGTAAATAGTGCTCACTACTGTAAAAAGAAGTAAGAAAAGTTTTAAAATCCCTTATAGTGTATTTAATGGGTTATCAATAGACGAAGTTGGTAATTCATTAGGTATACTATGGGATCATGTTACGCCTTACAGAGGGGTAAGGTGTGACAGTCTGATCTATTCTTGACATTCCAGCGACAAAGCGCAGCCTGTTATGTCTTGGAACGGTTTAAGTGGAGGGCAATGGTTATGACAAGGCCACCAAGCACGATGTGCCTGGTAGACTATTGGCAGAGGCATTAGAGATGGTTGCATAAAAAGAAACTAGTGCTACATCGCTGTCTGGTAACCATACACTCTAAGAAGAAGAGCTCGCTAACATTAACAATGCCAAGGCTATCGCCACGGCCCATTATGGTGTGGGCAGCGAATCGATGCATATATCGTGAATGCCGACTTGTGATGCCCATAGATTTGGATTTACTAGAGTTATAGGGCTCGTGTTCGGGCAATGGAATTCCGTGCGATATTGTTGTAGAGCATACGGTTCTTAGGAATTTCTTAGTGGCCGACACTGTTAAAGCCAAAGTTGGCGTTGAACTCATCAATGTTCATCACCCAGTCGACACTAAGGAGGCAAAACTCAATCCTGCCCCTATCCTCTCTGTCGGTAAGACATAATGTGCCTTGAAACTGCCCAAAAATTCCAGCGTGGTGTCCTTGCATGCTGAGAATTAGAGTTGGGTGAACCTCATCCAGCCGGTGCTATTAAGTAGCCCACTGATTTCATCTTGCAGCCCGATTTGCTCTAAAAGCGGAAAATCCATATATTTGGTAGAGGATATTTTTTAGGCATGAAGTCGGGTGCACTTTGCTTTGTGAGCATCATCACAAAATCTCCAAGGAATAGAGATTTCAGGTTGTGGAGTGGGCTATGGTTGTGGTTGCGGTTGTGGTTGTGGTGGAGGATGGGCTTATTGAGATGGTTGGGGAGTGGCTACCCTTGTTCTTGGGCGTTGGGGTGGAGGCTGAGGTGGAGAAGGTGAGGATTCTCCTTTTTGGCTCGAAGAAGAGCCGATCCTTCTTATAGATCTCTTTGCAGGAGCCATGGATGAGATTTTGAGAAGGAGAAGAGTAGGGTTTTGGTGAAGGGAAATGAGATTTGAGAGGTTTTTATAGGCTAAGAAGGGAGGAGATGAAAGGTTTTGTGTTTATGAAGATTTTCAATGCTAGGGGTGTATTTAAAGAGTCATTAGGACTCCTCATTTCGAGCGTTTCGCGCCCCAGGAGTCACGTCTGCGACAAAGTACACGGCCTGTGTATCATTACACGGGTCCTGACATGTAGGCCCATGTAAATTTTTGCCCAAAAAATTTGAAATTCTATCGTAGTACATGGCCCATGTAAATGAGCTCTGGGACCCATGTAACTTTCTGTCTCTCAAATTGCTTTGCTAGATATGTTACATGGCCCGTGTAAAATACAAGGAGGCCCGTGTAACTTTCTGGCTTTTAGTTTTTCTGGATATGTTACATAGCCCATGTAAATTGAGCTATGGACTCGTGTAACTTTCTGTCTCTCCCAGGGTTAAAAATGCATGGAATTTATGGACTTCCAGAAAGTTACACGACCCGTGTAAAATTAGTACACGACCCATATAATTTTCTGATTTTTCAAATTTTTGTCAATTGAATAAAAATTATCATTACAACACATGAAATGTATGTAAAGTTTAGCAATAGAGTTACTTCCCGGTTTTGTCCAATTTTCCTTTGTGGTTTTGACTTGGTGATTCCTTCCTCTCTTGATCTCTACGCCCCTTTCCGAAAATTCCTACAAAGTGAAATGCTAATGAGTATGAAACACAAATCAATATGAAAAAGAAGAAAAAAGAAAAGTTCAAAAAAACTTTTGGGTTACATCTTAAAAAGTGCTTGTTTATAGTTTTTAGCTGGACTTTGCTTGTTTATGGTCTATCAGTAGGATGATCGAGAGTGCAATTGACTCCCATTTCTATGGGTTCTCCTCAAAGTAAGGCTTCAAATTTCTACCCATTGACCTTAAATGCACCTGAGGTTTCGCTCTACACTTCTACTACTCCGTGTGGGGAGATTTGGGTGACCTTGAAAGGTCTGGACCATCTTGATTTAAGCTTCCCTGGAAAGATCTTCAATCTAGAGTTGAATAAGATGACAAGATCTCCTTCTTTATTTCTTTCATTGCTATGGGCCTGTCATGGCATATTTTGGTTTGTTGATTAAAAATTTTGGCATTTTCATATGCATACTGTCAGATTTCTTCTAACTGATTCATTTGCTGATGTATTTTCTCACGAGTGGCTTTGAGGTCAAAGTTTAGTACCTGAATTGCCTAGTAAGCTTTATGCTCAAGTTCAACAAGGAGATCCAATGATTTTCCATAAATCAGTTGGAAGGGTGTTGTGCTAGGGGTTTTATATGCGGTGCGGTATGCCAATAGTGCATCATCTAACTTCATGCACCAATTCTTCCCGGATCCGCTTATAGTTTTCTCCATAATCGCCTTCCTCGCTTGAGATTTCTACTTAACCGCTGGTTTGAGGATGATAAGGTGTGGCCACCTTGTGAGTCACTCCATACTTTTCAAGAGTGTTTCAATTGTTGGTTGCGTATGACTTCCTCCATCACCGATTATTGCTCATGTGCTAAATCTTATAAAGATGTTCTTCTTAAGGAACTTTGTGACTACTCTAGCATCGCTGGTTGGTGTCAGAATTGCTTCTACCCATTTTGACACATAATCAACTCGAACTGTAATATTCTTGTTTCCAAGGGAAGAGGGAAATGGTCCCATGAAGTCTATTCCCATACATCAAACAATTCTATCTCAAGTATACCATGCAAGGGCATTTCATTCCTTCTTGAATTGTTACTGCTCTTTGGCATTGATCACAATCTAGCACAAAGGATCTTATATCCTTAAACAAATGTGGCCAAGAAACCCTACTTGCAAAATCTTAGTCATGCGTTTTTGAGGTGCCAAATGTCCTCCATGTAGTGATGAATGGCAATGATAAATGATACTTTCCATATCTTCCTCTGGTATGCACCTTCTTACTAGCCCATCATTACATCTCGTGTATAGTAGAGGTTCCTCCCATAAGTAATATCTCACATTATATAGGAATTTTTTTCCTTTGTTTATAAGTCATGTTTGGAGGCAGTACCCTATATACAAGAAAGTTAACAAAGTCAGTGTACCATGGAGCTTTGGAGAATGCAAGTAATTGCTCATCAGGAAATGAATCATCAATTGGCAAATCTTCAAAGTCCTCTGTACTCCAATTTTAGTCCGAAAGATGGTCACTACTATATTTTCTCGATCCTTTTTGTCTTTGATTTCAAGGTCAAATTCTTGCAAAAGTAGAATCCATCGAATCAGCCTTGGTTTTGTTCCTTCTTATTCATAAGGTATTGGATTGCAGCATGATCTGTGAATATAATGACTTTTAACCCAATGAGGTAAGATCTGAATTTGTCCATTGCAAATACCACTTCTAGGAATCTTTCTCTGTGGTAGCATAATTGATTTGCGCATCATTGAGTGTCTTGCTAGCATAATAAATAACATGGAGCTTTTTATCTTTTCTTTGCCTAAGCACTGCTCCAATTGCAAAGTCATTCGCATCGCACATCACCTCGAATGGTAGCTCCCAATTTGGTGGCTACATTATTGGTGCTGATATCAGGGCCTCTTTGATTCTGTTAAAGGAGACAAGGCAATTTTCATCAAAATCAAAGGGAACATCTTGACTTAATAAGTTAGTAAGTGGCTTAGCTATTTTCAAAAAGTCCTTGATGAATCTTCTGTAAATCCTACATGTCCCAAAAAGCTTCGCACTCCCTTGACTAATGTTGGGGGTGCCATAATTTCAATGATCTCAATTTTTTCCTTATCAACTTCAATTCCTCTTTTTGATATCAAATGTCCCAGGACTATGCCTTCCCTTACTATGAAATGACATTTTTCCCAATTTAGGACCAGGTTTGATTCTTCACATCTTTGCAATACCTTAGATAAATTAGCTAGGCAATCATCAAAAGTAATTCTGTAAATAGAAAAATCATCCATAAAATCTTCCATGATATCTTCAATATAATAAAAAAAAGATAGCCATCATGCATCTTTGAAAGGTAGCAGGGGCATTACAAAGGCCAAAAGGCATTCTTCTATATGCAAATGTTCCATAGGGACAAGTGAATATTGTCTTTTCTTGGTCTTCTGGGTGAATAGGAATTTGAAAGAATCCCGAATACCCATCTAGATAATAGAAATAAGAGTGTTTTGCTAACCTTTCTAACATTTAGTCGATGAAGGGGAGAGGGAAATGGTCTTTTCTGGTGGCACTGTTCAATTTCCTATAATCTATGCACATTCGCCAACCAGTGACTACTCTAGTAGGGATTAGTTCATTGCTTGTATTTTGGATAACAATTATCACAACTTTCTTAGGAACTATATGTACTAGACTAACCCATTTACTATCAGAAATTGGGTATATGATACCTGCATCTAATAGTTTTAAAATTTCTTTCTTTACTACTTCTTTCATGTTTGGATAAGTCTTCTTTGGTGTTCGATTGTGGGTTTACTATTTTTTTCCATGGGTATCCTATGCATGCAAATCGAAGGGTTGATTCCCTTCAAGTCTTCTATCTTATACCATATGGATTTGCTATGGATCCTAAGTTCTCTTAACAATTTTTCCTCTTTTATCTTAGATAGGCTAGCATTGATTATAATAGGATAATTAGAATTTGAGTCCAAAAATGCGTACTTTAGTGAAGATGGGAGAGGTTTAAGCTCTACTGCTTGGCTTTTCCCGAGCTTACCTTTGGTTTGTTCCTCCTTCAACTTTTCCATCTTGGAAGTTTTAGCTAAGGGTATGGGTGGATGAGTCGCTAACTATTGTGTACAGTCGCTATTTCTCAGATTTTCATCATCCACTATGTGGTGGCATAAAACATTCTTAAAGAGGATCTTTAGGATGTGTATTATGAAATTCCTCTTCAACTCATTCGTCAATTATGTCAACCTTGAAGCATTCATCAGGTTCAAATTTGTGTTTCATTGTGTTGAACAAGTTGAACCCCACTTCTTCTTCTCCTACCTTGAGGGTTAATCGCTCATTTCTTATGTCTATAATGGCTCCGGTAGTTGCCAAGAATGGTCTTCCCAGGATGATAGGAATTTGAACATCTTCTTCCATCTCAAGGACAACAAAGCCCATTGGAATGAAGAATTTGCCCACTTTGATAAGAATGTTCTCAAGTATTCCTACAGGATATTTAATAGATCGATCAACCAATTGCAATGAGATTGTTGTGGGCTTCAGTTCTCAAATCTCCAACATTTTGCATATTGATAGAGGCATTAAACAGACACTTGGCCTAAGATCGCAGAGGGCCTTATCTATTTTCTTATTACCAATGAAACAGGGTGTGGAGAAGCTTCCTATATTCTTCAACTTTGGAGGCAGTTTGTTTTGCAGAATGGCACTGCATTCCTCTGTTAGAGCTACTGTTCCATAGTCTTCTAGCTTTCTTTTCTTTGACAGAATTTCCTTACGAAATTTGGCATAAGATGGCATATGAGAAAGTGCTTCAGTGAAGGGGATGTTGATGTAAAGTTTCTGTAAAACTTCCAAAAACTTCCCAAACACTTGTCCAATTTGGCTTTCTGAAATCTCTGAGGAAAAGGTAGGGGAGACTGGTATGGCTCTGGTAATTTTTTTATCTTCCTTGCTTCCTCTTTCTAATCTTTCTTAGCTTCTTCCTCCTTTTTCTCTGCTTGGTCTTTAGATTTTTTTATGGTTTCCTTTGTCGGTTCTACCTCTGGTTGTATTAGAGTTCTCGCACTCCTTAATGTAATTGCCTTACAATGCTCCCTTGGGTTCATTTCTGGTTGACTAGGCAGTTTGCCAGCAGCCTTACTTGAAGAACTTGCTTGCTGTGCGATTTGATTCTCTAGCATCTTGTTATGAGTAGCAAGTTGGTCCATTCTGGAAGTCAGCTATTTAATCAATTCAGTTTGTTGTTGTTGAGCTGCTATGAATCCTTCCATCATGGTTTCCATGGTCATTTTTTGTTCAGGTTGTTGAGGTTGGAGAGGTAGCGATGGCTGTGCAAAGTTTTGATCTCTGTTCTGAAATCTAAGGGATGCTTGTGGTTTGTACCCTTGTTGCTTATTTATTGGCTGGCTCTACTAATTGGACCATGAGATATTTGGGTGGTTTCTCCATCCAGGGTTGTAAGTTTATGAATATGGATTGTTGGGCTGCCTCGTTAAAGTTTCTCCATTATTCACATAGTTCATCGCTCATGAGGGTTCATTGAAATTATTGTATTCAATTCATGTATCCTTCTCCATAGTAGTCCTCATGTTGATTGTTTGTACCAACCGCGTTGGCTTGCATTCTTTGAGTTTCTTTGTTAGCTTATCAAACCGAGCATTTATCATGCTTAGGGCATCTACTTCTAGGACCCCTGCAGTTCTTCTTGCAT
This sequence comes from Hevea brasiliensis, assembly GCF_030052815.1. Lineage (NCBI taxonomy): Eukaryota > Viridiplantae > Streptophyta > Magnoliopsida > Malpighiales > Euphorbiaceae > Hevea > Hevea brasiliensis. Next base: position 31,329 of record NW_026615004.1, read on the forward strand.
TTCCTCTTTCATTTGACCACTCATAATTATGGTATGCAACCCTTTCTAGGAGTTCAAGTGCTTGTGGTACTGTTTTCTCCATTAGATCACCCTCTAAAGCTGAATCAACTGTGCTCCTTGTAGAGGGTAGTAATCCATTATAGAAATTTTGCAATAATAGCCAATCTTCTATGCCATGGTGTGGGACATTCCCTCTGCAAGTCTTTATATCTTTTCCATGCGTCATAGAGTGATTCTCCTTCCTTTTGTCTGAAGGTGTTGGGCTCTAGCCTCAGTTTTACAGTCTTTACAGCTGGAAAATACCTTGCTAGAAAAGCTTGAGAGAGGTTTTCCCAAGTCTTGAACATTCCAGCTGGTTGAGAAAGTAACCACTTCCTTACTCTGTCCCGAAGGGAGAATGGGAATGCTCTAAGTCTTATTGCTTAATCAGACACTCCATTCATCTTGAATGTGTCACATAGGGCAAGAAAACACTGGAGGTGATAGTGTGGGTCCTTTGTTGGTGAACCTGGAAACTGGGTTTGTTGAATCATTTGGAGCCATGCTAGTTTTAATTCAAAGTTGTTGGCTTCCACTGTAGGTTTAGTGACACTGGGTTGAAATCCTTAGACAGATGGAGTTCCGTAATCTCTCAAGATTCTTGGTCTGTCATTATTATCGGCCGTGGTTGGGATTTCAGGATCTCCTTGACCGTGCTCTTGATGTTTCCTTTCCCTCCTGATAGCTTTCAGAGTTCTGTCTATCTCCGGATCACAGTCTAAAGTCTCTTCTGGAATTGTTCTGGTTGAAGGAATGGAAGCGTGAAAAACAAAAGTTTATACCATTTAATTCAAAAATTTTCACCTAGGGTCACATGCATCATGCAAGATTTATTTTTATCTATTTGATTTCAATGATAAACAACATATTAAAACTCTTTTAAAATGTTTTTGGATCTTTATTTTCCATTTAAGATTTTAAAATTAATCAGATTAATTTTAGAACCCTAGATTAAATCAAAAACAAACACACTAACCTCTTGATGCACTGCAGTGTATTTGCGCCTTTGAGATTCGTCTTCAGGACACCAGATGTTGTCCCTCTAGCTTGTCCACACCAAGAACACCTATGGCAGCCCTTGAACAGCTTCTAAAGCTTTTTTCTATTATTTAAAAAATCAAGTTCTGCCTTTTAAGAGATTAAAGATGTAAACAGGACAGTAGAAACGATTTCTAGTACTTTTAATTCAAGAGATTAATGGCTAATATCTTTGAATTGATGAGAGATGAAGAAGAAGAGATAGAGAGCCTCAAAATGGCATGACAAAGGAGGAGTGGTTGCTGGTTGTCATATTTTTAATTCATAACAACACTTATATAGCTAGGTCAACACATTAAACCCTTGCCACATGTCACCCTCTGATTGGTTCTAGGTTTAATTGACCTAATCACATTGTGCCAAGTGTCAAACCTATATTTAATCTTAATTTTAATCATCTTACATGATTAAAAGACATTTGACAAGCTTATGTGTAATGCCATGTGTCACCATCTCATGGTGCCACATGTCACCCTGTGAAATGACTAAAATGCCCCTGTGTCTTAATTTTGAGTTCTCAACCCAAAATAATTATTTCTCTTCTTCTAATCAATTTATATCAAATATAAATTAATTAATTAATCTCTATTAATTAATTTCTCATTAATTAAATTCATATTTAAACACTTTAAATATAAATTTAACTTATACTATACATCCAATAATCTAGATTTGGTTTCAAGCCATGCTAAGCACTTTGCAATCTAATTGCAAACCAAACCTATTTAATTAATTAATTAAACTTTAATTAATTAATTAAATCATATTTAATTAGGTGATAACTTGTGTATGTGTGTGACTTACTAGGCTCATCACTAATTGGCAATGAGATATGATATCAACTTTAATATCATCAGAACTCTTTCTTACCATAAATGCTTTCTCTAAATCATTTTATGCACCTCATAGACCATGGTTAACACCTAGCATAGCATGCCATGGCCACCCAATCAAGAATAAGGTTTACCTTAAATGAACCTATAATAATATGTTACCATGCATTGGAATCTCCTGCTACAAAATCCCAACTCAAGCCGAGTCATGGTTTATGTCAAACTCCATTTACTATGAATATTATGTTCTCTTTTAATTCTAGTTCTTGATTAAAAGATTTTCTCATCGTAAACTCTTTCTCGATTAAATCTATCTCATTCTAGCCAGAACTTGAAACATCAAGAACAATTAAATGAACATAGGATTTTATCTCTATTTACTTAGAGGAACAGATTCCATCATGATCAATACCTACCTCCATATATAACTAGTAGGAGCCAACACATGCCTATATACCCATACACAGTACAAGTATGAAAGCAGTATCAAACTCAAACTACCTATATACAAGATAACTTTGCTATCTTAGGTCTAAAGATTATATGCACTGATATGATTTATGACAAAACATTGACAAGAGTAAACTCCATGTGCTTGTCATAAGTGTCACTGGTTCGGCCTACTTATCATTTATAAGTGCCTATCATGTTTGTCATATGGCATGAGACTCACCATTCTATCTTATTTATATCTCATATAAATAACTTGGAAACAAACATGAATACAATCTTTCTGGATAAGTCATGTCCTTATTGTGAAGTATCCTCGATTGTGAACCTATTTTGATACTTTGTACTAGAAATATTGTCACTTATATTCTTAACTTAAAAATAGAATTTCTAACAAAATATCAATGGACCTTTTCTATTACACATAAATATATTATGTAAACGGAAAAGTGGATATGCCTTTTATTAATAAAACATATATATGATACATACTAAATGTTATGCTCTAGGCATACTACTAACACGGTCATAAACCGATTGGGCACCCGAGAGAAATGAAATAAAATACAACCAAGAAATAAGATTAAATAATAAATATAATTGCCTAAATCAGCTAAATTACCTATCACTTGATATTACTAAAACCAAAAAATTCCCCAAAGAATGGCGCTAAAAACTTATTTCGCTATTTTGCAACCACCGTAAGTACACGAATCGCTAACAAGTAATAAAGTGATAAGTAGAGTATCGTTCCCACCAGGAATTTTGTTTAAAAAGTACCAATCTACACAGAAATTTTGACTATCTAGGCTATCGAATACTTAGGGAATGAAGTTTATTAACTTTAAACACTAGAATGGTAAATTTAAAATGAAATGATTTAATTGAAACAATTCTGGAACTAAGATTTCACACTTGAATCTTACTAGGGATGTTATCTAACTTATTTAATGGATTGAGGGTCATTTTCCTTGTTGGAAATTAGTCCTGAGTTATCCTAAATCCTCTCTCAAGGCATCTAGGGTGTATTCTAATTAAGTCAAACCCTACTTTCGTGGCGATTAAATTAATTAAAATCCTTTAAGATTTTTAACCAATCTTGAAGTTCCACAAAGGTATCAGCCTATGTCTAGGTCAGAATTCCTAGTTTCAAGATCTTGATTTTCTAATGTTAATCTTCACTTTTCAGTCCTTCAATTAACATCTACAATCATGGCTAAGTGGGTACGAGCACATAGCATGCATTAAGATCACAAGAAATTAAATCAAGAAACGAATCTCAAATCCAATAAATAAAACTTAGTGTTTATCCATAATAATAATTACAAGAGCTACTCTCCCAAGTCCAGAATAAGAAAACTACTCACTCATTGTGAGTTCAGCAAACATCATGATAAAAAGTAAAAATAATAAAAAAAAGGTAAATTATGCAGAAGAAATAAAATAATAAAAATCTATCTAGGGAGATGAAATGAAGGAACCAAAGAGAGTTTGTAGCTTTGATCTTGTGGAGCTTCAGCTGGGGAAACTTCTTTTGGTACTGATGTAAAGCTCGACAACAGTAGCCTTCAGTAGTAGTCCCCGACCATCCTTGATCGTCCTCTCTTCTGATGTTTTCTTTTCTATTTGTATTGGTTGCTTTTAGGGTTAGGTCATTTTTTAGTCCAAAGGGCCTTAGGAGTCTCGTTTTTATTTGAAAGTAGGAGGGGAATTCGAGTTATAAAACTGGCTGCAGCATAGTACACTACACGAGTCTCATAATGTAGGGTCGTGTAACTTGCTAGAGGAGAATTGTGAAATCTTGCATTGGCACAGAAAGTTTCACGGGTCTGCGCCAACTACACGAGCCTGGTTATACAAGCCGTGTACTATTGTTCCCATAAGGTGCTTCAAGCTTGTCCCCAGCAGAGACTTAAATGGGTCTCATTACACACTGTCTTCTTGCATGACCCGTACTTGTGTTTCTCCATTGATTCTCTTGGCTTTCTTCCGCAAAAGTTACACTGTCCTGGGCTTGGTTTACACGACCCGTGAACTTTGTATCCACAATAATTCTCTATCTCTTGACTTCTCCAAGCTTTCCTTTGCACTCCCATACTTTGCGGCCTCACTCAAAAACCTGAAATGATGCAGAAAACATGGAATTAAGGGCTTAACAATAGAAATTACAAAAACTAATGAATTCAACTACTGTGCATGAAAATTCTTGCCTAAATGCTATGAATTAGCATACAAATGTGCTTAAAAGCATTTATACAATTCAAGTGTATCATCTGAAGGAATGGAAGCGTGAAAACACAAGATTATACCATTGAATTCAAAAATTTTCACCTAGGGTCACATGCACCATGCAAGATTTATTTTTATCTATTTGATTTCAATGATAAACAAATATATTAAAACTCTTTAATATGTTTTTGGATCTGTATTTGCTATTTAAGATTTTAAAATTAATCGATTAATTTTAGAACCCTAGATTAAATCAAGAACAATTACACTAACCTCTTGATGTGCCGCATCGTGTTCGCGCTTTGAGATTCGCCTTCAGACACCAGATGTTGTCCTCTAGCTTGTCCACACCAAGAACACCTATGGCAGCCCTTGAACAGCTTCTAAAGCCTTTTCTATTAATTAGAAATTCAAGTTATGCCTTTTAAGAGATTAGAGATAAACAGACACTAGAAACATTTTCTAGTGTTCTTAATTCAAGAGATTGATGGCTAATCTCTTTGAATTGATGAGAGATGAAGAGAAATAGCTGTAGAGGCTCAAAGTGGCGTGACAATTGAGAGGAGAGGCTGCTGGTTATGTTTTCTTTCATAACCACACTTAAATAGCTAGGTTAACACATTAAACCCTAGCCACATGTCACCTTTGATTAGCTCTAGGTTTAAGTGACCCAATCACATTGTGCCAAGTGTCAAACCTATATTTAATCTTGATTTTAATCATCTTACATGATTAAAAAAATATTTGGCAAGCTTATGTGTTATGCCATGTGTCACCATCTCATGGTGCCACGTGTCACAATCGTGAAATGACCAAAATGCCCTCGTGTCTTAATTTTGAGTTCTTAACCCAAAATAATTATTTTCTTCTTCTAATTAATTTATATCAAATATAAATTAATTAATTAATCTTTATTAATTAATTTTCATCAATTAAATTCATATTTAAACACTTTAAATATAAATTTAATTTATACTACACATCCAATAATCTAGATTTGGTTTCAAGTCATGCTAGGACTTTGCAATTTAATTGCAAACTAAATCTATTTAATTAATCAATTAAACTCTTTAATTAATTAATCAAATCATATTTAAATAGGTGATAACTTGTGTATGTGTGTGACTTACTAGGCTCATCACTAATTGGCAATGAGACATGATATCAACTCTTAATATCATCGAACTCTTTCTTACCATAAATGATTTCTCTAAATCATTTTATGTACCTCATAGACTATGGTTAACACCTAGCATAGCATGCCATGGCCACCCAATTAGTAATAAGATTTACCTTAAATGATCCTATAATCATATGTTACCATGCACTAGAATCTCTCTGCTATAAAATCCCAACTCAAGCCGGAGTCATGGTTTATGTCAAACTCCATTTGCTATGAATATTATGTTCTCTTTTAATTCCAGCTCTTGATTAAAAGATTTTCTCATCGTAAACTCTTTCTCGAATAAATCTATCTGTCTCCGCCAGAACTTGAAACATCAAGAACAATTAAATGAACATAGGATTTTATCTCTATTTACTTAGAGGAACAGATTCCATCTTGATCAACACCTACCTCCATATATAACTAGTAGGAGCCAACAGATGCCCATATACCCATACACAGTATAAGTATGAAAGCAGTATCAAACTCAAACTACCTATATACAAGATAACTGTGCTATCTCAGGTCTAAAGATTATATGCACTGATATGATTTATGACAAAACATTGACAAGAGTAAACTCCATGTGCTTGTCATAAGTGTCACTGGTTCGGCCTACTTACCATTTATAAGTGCCTATCATATTTGTTATATAGCATGAGACTCACCATTCCATCTTATTTATATCTCATATAAATAACTTGGGAACAAACATGAATACAATCTTTTTGGATAAGTCATGTCCTTATTATGAAGTATCCTCGACAGAACCTACTTATGATACTGCTAGAAATATTGTCACTCATATTCTTAACAACTTAAGAATAATATTTCTAACAAAATATCAATGGACCTTTTCTATTACACATAAATATATTATGTAAACGGAAAAGTGGAAATGCCTTTTATTAATAAAAATATGTACAAGATACATACTAAATGATATGATCTAGGGCATACTACTAACATCATCATAATCTTTAAGGAATTCAATCCATCTCCTCTCTCATTGAGTTCCTTCTGGTTGGCAAATACTTCACTCTTGTGATCTCAGATATATCTAGCATTTCTCACCATATATGTTATGCATCCATATCTTCAATGCAAATATTATTTCCTCTAATTCCAAATCATGATTTGGGTAGTTCTTTTCATGTTGCCTTAGCTATCAAGAAGCATAGGCAACTACTTTCCCTTTCTGCATCAGAACACACCCAAGCCCATTGTGAAAGGCATCACCAGAGATCACATAGTTTTTCTCCGACTGCTATGTCAACACCGAGCTTCTATAAGCATAACCTTCAAATTTCTTGAAACTAGTTTGACATTTACCATTGTAGTCAAACTTAACATTTTTATGTAGCAGTTTAGTCAGTGGGGCTACTATAAGGGAAAATCCCTTCACAAATCTCCTATAGTACCCAGCTAACCTCAAAATGCTTTTGGCCTCTGCATTTCTCTCGGGAGGCTTCCATTAAACTATTGCTTCAATCTTCTTGGGATCTACCCTGATCCCATCTACTGATACAATGTGTTCAAGGAAGGACATTTCATCCAACAAGAAGTCACACTTGGACAACTTAGCATACAACTGTTTTTCTCGCAGTGTCTGTAGTACTACTCTCAGGTGTTCATCATGCTCTTCCCAATTCTTACAATACACAAAGATATTATCTATAAAGACCACGCATTTAACCGATCCAAATAAGGATGAAAGATACAGTTCATTAGGTCCATGAAAGCTGCTAGTGCATTCATCAGCCCAAATGGCATCACTAGAAACTAGTAGTGTCCATATCGAGTACTGAAAGAAGTTTTAGGTACATCTGTCTCCTTCATTCTCAACTAGTGATAGCCAGATCTAAGATCTATCTTGGAGAATACTCCCGCCTCCCTTAGCTAATCAAATGATCATCTACCCGAGTAAAGGGTATTTGTTGTCACAATCACCTTATTCAATTGCCAAGAGTCTATACATAGCCAAAGTGTACCATCCTTCTTCTTCACAAATAGTACCTGCTCCCAAGGAAACACACTAGGTGTATAAAGCCCTTGTATAGTAGCTCTGAATTCAAACTTTCAACTCTCTCAATTCTGGGTGTCGAATGGGATTTATGTCGCTCGACGATCACTCACCAAGTGGGAAAAAGTGAGGAGTCGCCACCTTAGTTTTGAGGGAAACTAAAGAAAACCATTTGAGAAGTTAAATTAAAAATGAAACCACTTCAAAACAGAGATTCTAAGTTCGGTCCGTAAACGGTGGGGAAGGTGTTAGGCACTCCCACCTCGCCCCTTAATAAGGGTAAGTAGATTTAATTTCAAGGCCCTTACAAATTAGTTAGGAGGGCTTAGGCGGCAATGTTAATCCTTTTGGTAGAAGGAATATTTGTTTTTTCACTAAATTTGGATCACCCTGATTCATAAGTTAATGAGACAACCTCGTTGAATGGGTGTGAGAATCTGATAAGAACTCTCCTCCAATCTCTTTAAGTTGTTTATTGTACTTTGAGGGGAGACCTGATAAGAACCTCCTCCGATCTCTTTTAGACGCTTATTAAAATTTGGGGTTGAGACCTGATAAGAACTCTCCTCCGATCTCTATCTAATAGTTATTTATATTTTGAGTTGTGACCTGATAAGAACTCTCCTCCGGTCCCTATTTAATAGTTATTGTAATTTTGGATTGAGACCTGATAAGAACTCTCCTCCGATCTCTTTTAGACGCTTATTGTATTTGGGGTTGAGACCTGATAAGAACTCTCCTCCGATCTCTATCTAATAGTTATTTATATTTTGAGTTGTGACCGAATAAGAACTCTCCTCCTATCCCTATTTAATAGTTATTAAAATTTTGGATTGAGACCTGATAAGAACTCTCCTTCGATCTCTTTTAGACGCTTATTAAAATTTGGGGTTGAGACCTGATAAGAACTCTCCTCCGATCCCTATCTAATAGTTATTTATATTTTGAGTTGAGACTGCATAAGAACTCTCCTCCGATCTCTTTTAAATTAGAAAGGAGCCCGAAGGGATTTTTCCGATGTCCCGATTTTGGTGTCCTAAGAACCTAAAAATAAGGGTCCCAAGTTTAAAGATGTTGAGGATAAGATTTCTCAATACCTTTTGGCTAGATGGGGAAAACTAGACTTGATTTACCGACTCCCATGTATTCATTTTACCAAGATTCTATTGACGCCCGACCTATTTTGTTTCATTACTTTGGTCTTATTCCACTCTATGACATCTTTGTCGAGTGGTCACACGCCAACCTAATAGTTTGGCTATCTTCCGACGTGTTATTCGTGTCCTTTCTTTTAAAGGAGACCTCTAAGTTGCAGCCTACCTACGCTACTCCAACCATTTACATACGACTAGGAGTTAGAAAACTTGTTTTCAGAAATGACGGAGATCAATAAAATGAACTGATCACTAAAAAGATGATTTGAGAGTGACTTTCTTTGGGATTGCTTGTGCAGAAATGGTCTTGAAGAAAATCGCAGATGTAAGAAGAACAAGGAAAATGCGGGAAATAAACGTGGACACTTAATAAAACAAGAGCATGAACTCTTACAACAACATTTTTCTTGGGTTCTCTGCATAAAATAATCTTGAAGAAAGTTGCGTATGTATGAAGAACAAAGGAAGTGAAAATAAACGTAAACAGATGAACTCTTACCGTGAGGAGCGGCCTACTTAAATAGTTATGGGGTGACAAACAGGGATGAGAAAGTAGACTGATTAGCCTGAGGGTGGTGTTCTTCGTGAACTGGAGGGTACTTAGCTAAAGAAATGAGTGATATGAAGTTGATCTTGGGCAGTGAAAACAGAGATGATAAAAGACAGAAAGTGAGAGTATGACCAGATAATGAACAAACCTGAAATATAGAGTTCCAAAGATTCAAAATCTCTTCAAGAAAACACTTCAGAAAACTAGTTTCCAAAGTCCTTTAATCAAAACTACTAAATAGCATAGTAACAAACTAAATGAAATGTCAGAGTACCACTTGCTATAATAATGTACCTCTCGCCTATTTTTCCGTCCGTCCCTTGAACAGCTTTTTATGCCGGATTTATAGGAATCGGTGCTCTTCGTGAAGGGTCGATTTATTTGAGGGAGATGGAGGGTCGAGATCTCAAGGACATGATCGGAGGTTCAGAATTAAAGAGAATCACAATGAATGGTTTAGATCACGATTCATAATATTTGTAAATTTCTTCTTTCCATCTGACGGCCCCAAATTTCCTTGTCCGAACGATCCGAGGGCTAAGAGTGAAAGACGCTGTATTGTCGCCTTCTCTCTTGATCTAAGGGTTCCGGTTTGTCTCACAAGTGGGATCAACGGTGGAGATTGGGATGTACAGATCACATGACATACCCCGCACTGCCAAGATTAAGTGCGATTCTTAGCGCGGCGGTAGAGATCTCGCTCACACGCTTTAACTACCTCGCCCGATTCCGACGACGGTTATTGGGATTTGTCTTATTCTTTTGTCTTCCGATCCTCCCTAGCTCCTATTCCGATCTCTCATGCCGATCTCCTATCTCCCGATCTCTATTATCCCTTAATCACCGATTCGGTCCAAGCATTAATTACATCTCGATTCTCGCGCCCGCTGCTTTCCGCCAAGATTAAATGCCCATTTCCTATATATACCCCGACGAGACATTTTCTTCATCCGACTTTCCTCTCTTCTTTTCTTACTTTCCTCGCTCTAGCCGCCCGTGGAAGTTCGCTATAATCGTGGCTTTGATCTTTTCCGATGAACTTCTTTACTTACCGATCGATAATTTACGATCCTGATCGAATGACCTTTACCGATGATGGTGAGAGGACCGGATTTGACCGACCAGATATGGACTTTGGTTGTACCGATCTCGAAGTCGCCAACCGAAGTTCATTCGCTTCTCATCGCATTGCGTTCCGGCGCTTTTCCTCCACATTGCGTTCCGGCAATGGTCGGTTTCGAGTGGTAACATCGGTGACGATGTCTCTCATCTTCATGGGAGTCATAGTCACCCCATCCGAGCCGCACATCTATCCGATGCCAACAACCGGCCTCCGGTCAAACACATCTTTTGATTCACCACAAGACTAGGCTTTGACATAGGCCTTTAGATAGGATGTTCCACCGGCCTCTAGAGATCGCCCAAATGATGTAATCCTCAAATGTAATCGATCTCTAGAGATTGCCCAAATGATGTAGTTAGACCTTTATTGTAGTCCGATCCTAGAGATCGCCCAAATGATGTATTTTATTTTCAATGCAATCCGATTCTAGAGATCACGTAAATGATGTGATCCAATGTTAGTGTAATCCGATCCCTAGAGATCGCCCAAATGATGTAATCCGAACTTTTGGAAATAAAGACTTTATTTTGTCTGCTATCATCTTATTATTTTTGCATTGATTATTTTCCGATCTCTAATGTGGTTATCCGATCCGTTCTTTACCCGAATGACACTTAACCGATCCTTTATTCAAAATATTTAGCTCATTATGCCGATCTCTAATTAACCGATCTCTCGAACATTCGATATTTGAGAAAAGTGTCGTAATGTACCGCCGAGTTCCACCAATCGATGCGCCGCTTAGAACCTCGCGAGCATTAAATGCTCTGACTAGTATAAATAGGGGTGGAGGGTTAGCGCTTGTTCTCTCATTCCATTTTCAATCCTCTCGCCACAACTTCAAGTTCTCTCATTTTCTCAAGTTCTTCCGACGCCATCGACTCCTGAAGGGCTTTGATCCTCTTTTAATTTAAATTCTTGTTTCTTTTGAAAATGAACGGTGCCAAGGTCGAGAGCGCGAGCCCTCCTTCGATTCGCCTCGTGGTCATCGCCTCAAGAAGAGGCAACGGGCCAAGCGCTCAACAAGAACCTCCTGTGGCCTCCGCCCAACTCTGGGCGGGTCATACCATCGAGGCTCGTGACCTTCTTCAAGGAGAGAGACCCTTCCTATAGACGAGCTTCCGCTTGCTTCTTCGAGAACTGATCCGCAATCGCTTGTTCAAGAATACAATATTTGTCCCGATTCATATGAGCTGATCAAGTGCCATGGCGATCTTCGTGTCGATCACTCTTTTGAAGAGAATGACATGGTCATGGTGTACGAGGAATGCTTAAAGGCCGGTCCGAGGTTCCTCTAGCCGATTTCTATAAGGAGGTCCTAAAACTTCACCGAGCATCCATTGTTCAAATCCACCCCAACTCGTATGATCTTGGTAGCTTTCCGAGGTCTATGCCGAGCTAAGGGAATCAGACCTACGGCTAAGGTGTTCGCCGAGCCGCATGCACTAACTCACAAAGGATGACGAACATCGGTTCTTTCAGCGGCCTCATTATGACTCTTTTCCGATCCGCCTCATCCCTTAAGAATTGGAAGAACCTGCTCTTCATTCTCGAGGAGTAAAGATCCGAGCCGCTGAGGACTTTCCTCGTAGCTGTGGTACCAGGGCCCTCGCTCAAGCACATTACCCCGAGTCAAGAGGAAAGCTTAATAGTGATGGAGCCAAAAGTCGCCGCCACTCTAAAATATTCTCGCCCAAATGCGTGATCGCCGAATCGCACCATTGACCATGCAATCGATCACCGCCAAGATCGCGAACTTCCGCTCTCGACTGCATTGGTATTTTCTATATCTCGCTCAGACCTTAGCGATCTCACTAACCTCTTTCTCGTGCGGTATGGCGGGTGGTGAGGGTTCTAGGAAGCTAAGAAGGAAAGAGAGATCTCCTAAGATAAAGGAGATGAAGCGTCGAACGTTTTCAAACACCCGGCCACGAACCTGGGAGATACAAAGAGACCCGCCAACCTTCGGTCCGCCACCATTGAAGCCGCCGATCTCCTCTTAGATCTAAGAGCAGCCGCCTCTCTCGCTATTCCAAGCACGGAAAGGGAGCCTTCTCAATCTTCTCGAGGACCTCTTCTCGTGGCGCCGACATCGATCGATCGCTTGAAGAATAACCGATCGTTAGGGAGAACTCCGATTTTGCCAAAGTCCCGGATCTACCATCTTCTTTCAAGAGGATCGGACAAAGTTATCCTTAATGGTCTCGATGATATCTTGACTCAACCATGAGCTTGAATGTGGAGGTCCGTGAACCGCATCATGGTTCGGAAAAGATTCAACGCCCGGGTAAGGAGGTCGGGAAGAAAATCAGAATTGGCTTCCTCCGATCCCAACTCTCATCCGCCGGATTATATATCTCAAGTCGAGGATCATAAGTACCATGAAGACCACCGCCGAAAGTCTCGTGGACTGGCCGAAAGAGAACGGCTCTCGAGAAGTCCGCACTTCAGCCAACGGCCGCCGTGTCGCCAACTTATAGATGAGCTTAACGCGAAGGATAAGGAGCTTACAGAGAAAGACAAAGAGCTTAAGGAAAAAGATGAAGAGATGGTGTCAGGAATAGCCGGAGCCTATGTGAATGCTCATAAGGATCTCTTGGTCGAACTCCAAATGCGCTACCCTGAAGAGGACTTCTCCTGGATGGATGACCTGGCTCCCGAGGGCGACGGCGAAGATAGTGAGGAGGAAGCCGAAGGTGAGGGAGAGAGGGAGAGTGATCCAAATGTAGATCAGGCTGGGGGATCATAACTTGTACAGATTATGACATGAAATGGAATGCCTCTTTGTTCAATGAATGATTGTGATCGGAAAATTTTAAACCATTGTTTGTCTGAGTATTTGATTGTATGAGCACAGCAAAACAAAAACTAAATGTGATTATTAATCTAAGTATGAGAGATTGAAAAGCACTTTAAGCATGAGATCTAGGGAAGAAATGCTCAACTAACTTGATCGAAAATTTAACTCAACACTTAAGATCGAATCCTCATTAAATCGAACTAAAACTTTAGCTCTTAAACCTTCTGAAAGGAGGTCGGCAATAAACCTGTAGGAAAAGATCTAGTGCCGCTCATTTTATTTATCAACAGAGATCGTGAATATACTTGATGTGTCCTAAATTCACAACGGGTTTGAGAGGTCGGTAAATGATTTGAGAGATCGCGAGGCTTTAATGAATGTGAGGACTTAGCATTGATTCAACTTTGTGAGGAGAGATCGGAAATGTGACCGCCTATCAAAGAGGGATCTAAACGTGGTTAGCTGCTCAAAGAAGAATTTTTATTGATTCTAGGGTCGCCAAAATATGGTGTCGATACGCCTCTCTTTACATAATTTCTATTAAAGGAAAATTTTCCGTATAGGAATTATGTAAAGATTCCGACTCATATTTTGGACGATTAGGTGTTTGAAGTTAAGGAACTAAAGCACACCTAAGTTAATGACCTAGAAATAGGCAACAGAAGTTAGACCCAAATTAACTTGGATCAAAGAATCGGGGAATAAAAATTAAAGTCAACTTAGATCAAGGATCCAGAGGTTGATGACAGAAAATGTAAATTGCAGGAAATTAAAATCAACTTAGATCGAGGAACTTGAGGTTGATAACAGAAATGTAAATTGCATGAAATTTAAATCAACTTAGATCAAGGAACCAGAGGTTGATTGCAAGAAATTAAAATCAACTTAGATCAAGGAACCAGAGGTTGATAACAGAAATGTAAATTGCATGAAATTAAAATCAACTTAGATCAAGGAACCAGAGGTTGATGGTGGAAATGTAAATTGCATGAAATTAAAATCAACTTAGATCAAGGAACCAGAGGTTGATTGCAAGAAATTAAAATCAACTTAGATCAAGGAACCAGAGGTTAATAACAAAAATGTAAATTGCGTGAAATTAAAATCAACTTAGATCAAGGAACCAGAGGTTGATGGTGGAAATGTAAATTGCATGAAATTAAAATCAACTTAGATCAAGGAACCAGAGGTTGATTGCAAGAAATTAAAATCAACTTAGATCAAGGAACCAGAGGTTGATAACAGAAATGTAAATTGCATGAAATTAAAATCAACTTAGATCAAGGAACCAGAGGTTGATGGTGGAAATGTAAATTGCATGAAATTAAAATCAACTTAGATCAAGGAACCAGAGGTTGATAACAGAAATGTAAATTGCATGAAATTAAAATCAACTTAGATCAAGGAACCAGAGGTTGATGGTGGAAATGTAAATTGCATGAAATTAAAATCAACTTAGATCAAGGAACCAGAGGTTGATGGTGGAAATGTAAATTGCATGAAATTAAAATCAACTTAGATCAAGGAACCAGAGGTTGATGGTGGAAATATAAATTGCTGGAAATTAAAATTGCAGGAAATCAAAATCAACTTACAAGGCAAGTCTAACCCTGACACATGAAGTTCTTTCCCTGACGAAGTGTACTTAACAAGATACCGAAGGCTGGAAAAGAAGTTGCAAGACTTGACCTATAACCCCATTTTCTTCAAATGCCCCTCTTCTGTTCCCGATTTTCTTCTTATTCTATGGAAAGCGCCCTCGCGGGTTTTCACTTTCTTTCCGTCCATTTAACTAAGCTCTTCGGTTTTAACCTCTAGTTTTTTTAGTTTTTTTTTTTTTTTTTTTTTTTTGAACGGCCATTCCTTGCAAATCTCATAATAAAGTACGTGAGGTTATCAATTTTTGAATTCAAATCTTATGGCAAAAATTTAACTAATTAATAGCACATTAAACAAGGATAGTATTAAAAGGTGAGTAAATAGGAAAACAAAAGGTAAGGAATAAAGTATGACTTTATTATGGCTTCAAGAGAAACATGGATAGACTTTGAAAGGGAAGGTACAAGGATAGATTTCACATAGTCCTTATAGTTGGTTTTGAAGTCTTTTAACTGCCATTATTTCAGGTTCTCTGAAGCCTCTTGTTGTAACAGTCTCCATCCTGGGTTTCACACCCCCTTCCTTCTTTCTCCACTTTGGTTCTTGGGATGCCCTTTCGGGTTTTCACCCCAAGTTGTTTTTTTTTTTTTTTTTTTTTTTTTTTGGTCGCCCGTTTGGGGTTTAAGCCATAACTTGTTTATGCATAATACCGCTTGACAAAGGTTCGGCATTCACAGTGTCTCTCAAACTCTTCGCCCATTTGGGTCAAGATCAAGGCTCCTCCTAAAATGCCTTTTAACCACATAGGGTCCCTCGTATGTTGGTGACCATTTGCCCCGTGGATCGTTTTGGTTCGACAGCACTTTCTTCAGAACTAAGTCCCCGGTTTGGAATTCGCGTGGGCGAACGCGTTTATCAAATGACCTAGCCATTCTCCTCTGATATAATTGCCCATGACATGCCGCTGCTAACCTCTTCATTACCGGAACGACGTTAGCCACCCATTGGGGATACTTGACCACTTCCAAGAATCCGCGCCATATCGCTTTCTGACTTCATCCCGAACCTTAAGCAAAGGTGTCGATTCATTCTCCTTAGTTTCGCTTCACCGAATTGTTCCCCGGATTAAGGGAATTTTGTGCGCATTATCCGAGGGTCCAAACCCACCATATCCTCATAGCTCTAGGAAAACACGCCGAGGAATTCCTTAAGGCATGCATCATATCTCCCAATTCCTCACTCTCCACTACCTTAAGTTCCTTTACTTCCTCCGTGCCTAAGTTTATTGTGCGCGCTTCGCTTTCACAAGGCATGAGGGAGGGTTCATGTTTTTCATCGCCTTCTTCCGTAAGGTCTTCCTCGTAATCACTTGAAGTAATGGCGCTATGGGGATTTCAAAATTAACTGAGGATTTTCTCAATCTATTGGATTATTAGGTGTTAATTGATGAATGGTCCCGAATGAATAAAGAATAGAACATGTTATAAGGATGGAATTTAAAAGGAAAGAAAGAGAGTGTTGGATTTAAAAATGCGCTATCAATTCATTAATAATATTAATGCCATAAGAAAAGGTCCATTTACGTGATTACACTTGTCACCATGGACAAAGTGATCAAGTGTAGATAACCAGAGGTACTTTACTCGAGATTGAGTACAGGATATCCTCCGTTGTCCAGCTTGTCAAGCTCCCGCCTCAACCATCAAGTAGACTAGGGCCTCATACAAGGAGTCCAGCTTGGATGACATCGATGGATGGATCATCGGTGATTCTTCCAGATTTGCCTGATGTTGAATGACCGGTTTGGTGAAGATCTCCGTGATTCTCGACTACTTTCATCTTTCCCATCTTCTCGTCAAACCTCCGATCCCAAGTATTTTCTCATCCGTAATCGCCCATCCACGAGGGCATCCTCCTCATATCCCAAACCACTACGGCCCACCTTCCGAATAGCCTGATGGGTTCCACGATCCCTTGTAATGTGGCGCCTAGGCCTTTACCCTCTTCATACCCGTTCTTTGACAAGACTTTGGCTACCATAGCCATAGCCCCTCCTTCCCAGATCTTGCACTCAAGGGCCCGGAAAGAACTCTCCAATGATTCTCTACCGCTTCCACATAGGGAAGTGATTGCGCTTGGTGACCAAGATGGCCTCTTCGCCTCACGTTGATGATTTTGCCGCCCCAATGTATTTGATCTTCCGTGCAAAGTCGAAGGAACAAGATTCGCAGAATGGATCCACGGCCTTCCCAACAAGATAGTGTGTTTACCAATGTTCATGACCGAACGTGATGTTGAAAGTACATGCACCGACTTGGATTGGCAAGTCAATGTCCCCAAAGACCTCTCTCCCGGTACCCAA
Organism: Hevea brasiliensis; assembly: GCF_030052815.1. Lineage (NCBI taxonomy): Eukaryota > Viridiplantae > Streptophyta > Magnoliopsida > Malpighiales > Euphorbiaceae > Hevea > Hevea brasiliensis. The sequence goes on from NW_026615004.1 coordinate 48,694, forward strand.
AGGCTCTACCACCATAGCACTGACGATATATGATTGGTCGACCGCACCGCTAAGGTAGCGCCAGCAAGACATTGAGGGCTGATCCGCTATCGATGAGGACCTTGGCCACTATACAACCCTTGCATTTCACGCTACATGCAGAGCTTTATTGTGCCCTAAGCTCGCGGTCTACCTCCTCTTCGTAAAAGGCTACAAAGCCGGATGCCCGGATTTGTTCTACTATCTTCTCAAATTGCCCCTGAGTAATGCTCTGGTTCACAAAGGCTTGATCCAGATTCTTTGTAAGGCTTGTCTGCACTTCCGAGCTCGTGATCGTTGATAACAGTGAAATCCGCGGGTGTTTTTCTCAACCGCCCACCACATCATATTCGCCTGCTTTCATTATTTGGAGCAGCAGCTTCTTCATCTTCCTTGTGCTCAATAGGCTCGCTTCCTCGCTTTCTCAACCTCCTCTTCCGTGTTTCGGATGACTCTCCCATTTTTACTTTCCCTTTTCTCTTCTCTCTTTCTTCGCTCTCAGAATAACACCTCCCACTTCGAGTTATAAACTCGACTTCTTGCTCGTGGAGAGGATTTTGTTGCAATAACGGGCCTAGAACCGGTTTGGGGAGTAGTGTTGCTAGCAGTCCAAAGATAAGTCATTCAAGTGCTCGTGAGGAGCGAAACATGGTTTTGGTGGTGCCGAGGTGAGGCAAGACTAGAGCTGATGTACCGCTGACGCCTCGAGTGAAAACTTGGAAGTTATAGTTCCAAGGACAACAGGAGTATTGGTGAAGGGAGCCGAGGTGGAGTTTGATAATCATATCATGAGAGGCTACCGGTGAGAAGGTGATTCGGGTTTGAGGTAGAGGCGCTCGGTCAGATCCGGTGGTGTTCACTCCTTTTTCCGCTTTCACTTTGTCCGCATCTCGTAACCCCGAGAGACAATAAGTTCCGACTTCTTGCTCAACCCTCACAATCTCGCACTCATGGTCACCGCCTCTCCATGGTAAGGACACTCGCACTTTCTTCGAATCCCGCCACCGAGGGCAAAGGTAGCCTTCCTCGCTGCTACAGAAAATCTCCTTAAAGTATGGAACCACCATCCACTTCGTGTTGATCCCTCTCCTTTAGACTCTATCATATTTACACCACCGCCCGCATTGTGGTTAGGCAAAGGGGTTTGAGGTAACATTGGGGAGGGAACCATTTCCTCGATCTTCAACCACCCGCTTCGATTAAAGCGCACTCTCCTCCGAGTGCCCCGCAGCTTATCGCTGAATGCCCTTGTGCCCTCCATGATACTCACAACGGCAAGGGCATCATACCACCCGGGATATGGCGGCCGGATTGGGTTTAAGGACTGGTACGATTTGGTTTATACCGGCAAGGTATCGTATATTTCACCGAGAGGAAGGGAAGAGGTGGATCGTGGTTCCTTGGAGGTCTCGGTTGTTTTGCGGTGGTCTTGGTTGAGCCGAGGAGGAGGTGGTCTTGGTTGGAAATTTGTAGGTGGGGCGATTGTGGGCGTGGTTGTGGATAATTAAGGAAAGAAGGTGGAATGTTTATATGGTCCGCCATGAGAGGGAGGATATGGCCGGTAGTTATTTTGGGGAAATTGGGGTAATTATTCTCCGAGTGATGGAATGCACATCACTCTCCTTTTTCTTGCCGAAATTGGCGCCTTCTTCAGTGGTTCTCACCAACTCCCGTAGTCTTCCTATTCTCGATTAGCTTCAATTCTCACCACTTGGATGATATCCGAGAAGTCGCTGGAGGTATTTCCAATCATCGTTGAAGTAGGAGCCTTCAATGTTTCAATGAATAGGAGCAGAGTTCATTGTCAACACCGGAGGATATACTTCGCAGCCTTTCTCCTCCAACGCTGGGCATATCGCTTAAAACCTTCCTGCCTTTCTCAGCACTGTTCCGAGGTCCTCCTTGTGGGTGCCGATCACAATTGAATTTGTACCGCTAAGAAAGGTATCGCTAAATCCTTCCAGAGTGCAAATTTTGCTCCCGCCCAATTGTATACACCATCTCGTAGCCGCCCGAGAGGCTCTCGTGAAAGAAGTGAATGAGAAGTCTATTGTCTTCTGTTAAGGCGCATTTTGGCAATGTAGGTTGCCAAGTGGATGCGGGATCTGAAGTTTCCGTACTTGTCAAATCGAACCTTGAATTTGGGTGGTACCACCACATCCGCACCAATCTCGTTGATGACACATCGATCGAACCATACATGTTCAAACCCTTCTATAGCTCTCACTTTTCTTCTAGAGTTGATAGTTTCTCATTTTCTCTCGCCCTATGTTCTCCTTCCGCAGATGATGCGCTCCTCCAACCTGGAGCCGGGGTGGAGTAAATCCGAGGGACGGGATTGAAGGGTGAGGCTCGCATTTGAGATAGCCGTAATAGGAAAAAGGTAGGTCATTATTTATGGTCACCGGATTAACAAAGTGACGGCCGTCCGGATTGATGGTCGGAAAGTGAAGGAGGTTGAAGCGAGTGAGAATCAACCGTTGTAGGAGGTGGGGAGGTAATGGTAGGTTAGGGTCCAAGTGGGCCTATTTTGGGACATCTCCTCATCATCTTCATAAGTTCTCAAACCTCGTCTTTTAGTTCGCACACTTGCCCTCGTAGGTTCTCAGATTTGTTCCCGGTCTTCCATTAGTTTTCTTGTTCGAGATCCGTTAAGTATACTACTGGGTTGAACTGTGCTTGGTAAGACTTGCTTGTTAGAAGCAATATTGATTTCCGTGAGGAGCAAAAAGAAAATTTTAAATAAACTTCAATTTTGCAAAGAAACTAAAAGTCCTCGTCCGACGAAGGATACAGCGGCATTTGAGAGCCAGTTGAAATCAGAAAGGATAATCGCCACTTATCATGGCATCGCTCGATAGTCCGATCATGAATGACGGATTGAATGCGCATTTATGATATTGCTCATATGGCGATTTCAATTTTTCACATAACCCTAGCGAGGAAGTTCCTACGGAGTCATACTATTCATTCACAAATTTTGCTAAACAATGATCCAAAATCACTTCATTAATCGAGTAATTTGTACATCGATCTTTACATTGGCCTAGGCTCGAAGGTTCTTTATAATAAGATGACATTTTTGAGATACTCATATAGCCTTTCTTCTTGCTTGGCTGGTCGAATGCTTTCAGAGCGCACTGATTCTGTAATAGTTCTTGTTTTCCCGTGCTATTGTTCTCTCCACCGGTCAACATTCTCTTTCACCTTGATAGAGAGCAATTGTTTTTCTTTCTCTTTCCTTTCTTTAGCACACTCTTTCAAGATATCGTTGATGAGTAGTGCCTGCTCTTTCAATTCGAGCTTCTTCTTCTTACTTTCTTGCTTATATTCTTCACAGTATCTCTTGGTATTTCATCTTTTCCTAAACTTGCTATTCTGCACTTTCGCTTTCTTTTACCTCACTTGAGAGAGTCTCTTTCCTTTCCCATCGCACTCTTGCCCTCGAACCCCATCCTTTCTACTTACCTCTTCCTTAAGTCTTCTTACTCTCCTTTTAAGTTTCTCCGTTGGTCCTTCATTGCTTTATTTGTTCCCGTAGTTGTGAGTTCTCAGATTAGCCTCTTGTAGTGAGTCATCCAGATGGTCATTCGCTTCTTCTAATAGGACATCTCTGAGCGGTTACCGCCTCGAATTTCACAGCTTGAATGTTCTCATCCCTCGCCACTCTCCATTTAAGATAATCGCCTGAGGCGCTTGGGCCCTTAGGCGATCTTTCCATCAGAGTGACGTTTTCCCAAGATTTGCGAGCCTTTTTTAACCCTTCTTCTCCTTTGAGCTCGTGGTAGAAGCAACCTTGGTGGTATTCTTCAATGTTGATCACAGACTGTGTTGAGCCGAATCGCTTCATTACCAATGCCGAGTGTAACTTGTGTATCCGTTATTCGATCGTGACACCGATCAATACCCTGCATCATCAAAACGGGTTGGCTTGACGCCCACGCCTTCCTCCAACAGTAATCATGGCTATTGAAACTCAAAATCCATTCCCACCATTGTTTTTCACTCTTCGGGCTGATCACTAACCGGATCATCTTCTCAATGGGAGGCTGGTCAAGGTACCAAGTCAATCCTTTTGTCTCCACAGGACACATGTGACTGATAATCCAGAGGTATAACAACCGAGAACAACACTTAAGGGATCTTCGCCTCGTTGTCCGCAGAGGTAAGGGTTAATAAAGTCTCCGCAAGGATTGCGTATTGGATTAATCACGCTTTCCACCGCCCGCACACTTCCACCGCATAAGTTATGATTCTAATGGTCCCGGAATGTAATCGCACCAGATTCCCAAAGCGAGAGCTACCAAGCCCGGCCCCACTGCTTTCTCTTGGAGGCATTGATCTAAACATTTCTCTATATATGTCCAATACCAACCATGTGTTTTTCCTTGGCGCTTTTTGACTTTACTTCTTCCGGGGAGAACTCAACATATGAGCCAACCGCTTCGTGTTTGCCTATGCTCGAGGTGTAAGTAGATCCGCCTCGCAATGAGTATGGGATCCCCAAAGAATGCCTCGATATTCTTCCATAGTGGGGACCGTATCAATGTCATTGAAAGAGAATACCCATATTTAGGATTCCAAACCGACAACATGGCTTTTAATGCCGGATTTGGACCTTGACTTGCATTAAGGTTGCAATCCTCCCGCATTTCTCTTCAAAACGCACTTGGCCCGATCGGAAGCGACCTCCATCCGTTAGATGCACTCAGGTCGCTCATTCCGAATTTATTTTATTCAGATCTAGCGAAGGTAGCGAGCCAAATAGGTGCCTCTAAGCATCATTTTGCGAGGGTACCGACAATGAGTCGATTTGGACCAAAGTTTAGCATTCAACCTTTCTCGCCGATCGACTGAGGATGCCATGATAAATGATGCCTATCCTTTACGCACTCTTGGTTTGGTAATGCCTCGTGAGGAAATTCGTTAGTAAGACAAATTAGGTAATTTTGAATCATCATGATGTGAGTGACACGCATACATTTATCAAAGTAGGAAAATGTGTAGGTGTTCTAGTAGGATTCAAGATTACCTCAAAAGAAATGAACAAAAGGAAATTAAAGCATAGGTAAGAGAAAGTATGCCCTTTGTCCTATAGTAGGGAGACTCTAACACCGGTGAGCTCTACCTACCGGATAGTTCTATCTTATGAGGTAGTTTACTACGCTTTCAACCATCGTGATAGTTTAGCTCAGATCTAATTTTCTAAAAGCCACAGTTCCTAAATTGCCCTCATCAGAACAAGAGAGCCCCATTCTACCTCCATGATATTATCGAAAATTCCACGAGCATCACAAAGGATAGAACGAAGTTTCAATTTGAGCGTAAGCCTTCACTGATACTAACGGGTAGAACCCACTGCACCGCTTACATGACCCTCCTACTTTCCTAAAAGGGTAAGAAAGCCCGTGTTAGGACCATAGTGTGTGAGGACATTGTGTAAGTTTTCAGTGTGTGAAAGGACAACTTTACATCTTCCCAAGTCAGTGGCAATTAATTTTCATATTTTATCGTTTTTATTCCAATTGAAATCAAGAACACTTTGAGATAAAGAACATGCAAAACAAAATAGTTAGCAAAGAATAATAATTAACATATAAGACATCGCCGAGTGAGCCCATCTAACTATAATTTGATCTGACAAAAATTAAATCTAATTTTGGACCACTAGACCGGTTAAGCTCAGAGTCCCTGAGTCGCTAAGTCGTCGCAATGGGATTTTGCGTCACCGACGATCACTCACCAAGTGGGAAAGTGATGAGTCGCCTCCTTATTTTTAAGGTAAAATAAAGTAAACGATTTGAGAAGTTAAATTAAAAATGAAACCACTTCAAAACAGATTCTAAGTTCGGGTCCGTAAACGGTGGGGAAGGTGTTAGGCACCCCACCTCGCCCCTTAATAAGGGTAAGTAGATTTAATTCTGGCCCTTACAAATTAGTTAGAGGGCTTAGGCGGCAATGTTAATCCTTTTGGTAGAAGGAATATTTGATTTTTCACTAAATTTGGATCACCCAGATACATAAGTAAATGAGACAACCTCGTTGAATGGGTGTGAGAATCTGATAAGAACTCTCCTCCAATCTCTTTTAAGTTGTTTATTGTATTTGAGGGGAGACCGATAAGAACCCTCCTCCGATCTCTTTTAGACGCTTATTGTAATTTGGGGTTGAGACCTGATAAGAACTCTCCTCCGATCTCTATCTAATAGTTATTTATATTTTGAGTTGTGACCTGATAAGAACTCTCCTCCATTCCTATTTAATAGTTATTGTAATTTTGGATTGAGACCGATAAGAACTCTCCTCCGATCTCTTTAGACGCTTATTGTAATTTGGGGTTGAGACCGATAAGAACTCTCCTCCGATCTCTATCTAATAGTTATTTATATTTTGAGTTGTGACCGGATAAGAACTCTCCTCCGGTCCCTATTTAATAGTTATTGTAATTTGGATTGAGACCTGATAAGAACTCTCCTCCGATCTCTTTTAGACGCTTATTAAAATTTGGGGTTGAGACCGATAAGAACTCTCCTCCGATCCCTATCTAATAGTTATTTATATTTTGAGTTGAGACTGCACAAGAACTCTCCTCCGATCTCTTTTAAATTAGAAAGGAGCCTGAAGGGATTTTTCCGATGTCCCGAATTTTGGTGTCCTAAGAACCTAAACATAAGGGTCCCAAGTTTAAAGATGTTGAGGATAAGATTTCTCAATACCTTTTGGCTAGATGGGGAAAACTAGACTTGATTTACCGACTCCCATGTATTCATTTTACCAAGATCTATTGACGCCCGACCTATTCTGCTTTCACTTACTTTGGTCTTATTCCACTCTATGACATCTTTGTCGAGTGGTCACACGCCAACCTAATAGTTTGGCTATCTTCCGACGTGTTATTCGTGTCCTTTCTTTTAAAGGAGACCTCTAAGTTGCAGCTACCTACGCTTACTCCAACCATTTACATACTACTAGGAGTTAGAAAACTTGTTTTCGTAAATGACTGAGATCAATAAAATGAACTGATCACTAAAAAGATGATTTGAGAGTGACTTTCTTTGGGATTGCTTGTGCAGAAATGGTCTTGAAGAAAATCGCAGATGTAAGAAGAACAAGGAAAATGCGGAAATAAACGTGACACTTAATAAAACAAGAGCATGAACTCTTACAACAACATTTTTCTTGGTTCTCTCGCATAAAATAATCTTGAAGAAAGTTGCGTATGTATGAAGAACAAAGGAAGTGCAGAAAATAAACGTAAACAAAGAAGATGAACTTTACCGTGAGGAGCCGTCTACTAAAATAGTTACTGGTGGCAAACAGGATGAGAAAGTAGACCGATTAGCCCGAGGGTGGTGTTCTTCGTGAACTGGAGGGTACTTAGCTAAAGAAATGAGTGATATGAAGTTGATCTTGGGCAAGAAAACAGAGATGATAAAAGACAAAGTGAGAGTATGACCAGATAATGAACAAACTGGAAATATAGAGTTCCAAAGATTCAAAATCTCTTCAAGAAAACACTTAAAACTAGTTTCCAAAGTCCTTTAATCAACACTCCTAAATAGCAGAGTAACAAACTAAATGAATTTTCAGAGTTCCTCTTGATATAATAATGTTCTCTCGCCTATTTTTCCGTCCGCCCTTGAATGCTTTTTATGCCAGATTTATAGGAATCGGTGCTCTTCGTGAAGGGTCGATTTATTTGAGGGAGATGGAGGGTCGAGATCTCGAAGGACATGATCGGAGGTTCAGGAATTAAAGAGAATCAAAATGAATGGTTGAGATCACTCTTCATAATATTTGTCCTTTTCTTCTTTCCATCCGACGGCCCCAAATTTCCTCGTCTAACGATCCGAGGGCTAAGAGTGAAAGACGGTATTGTCGCTTTCTCTTGATCTAAGGGTTCCGGTTTGTCTTACAAGTGGGATCAACGGAGATTGGGATGTACAGGATCACATGACATACCCCGCACTGCCAAGATTAAGGCGATTCTTAGCGTGCGGTAGAGATCTCGTCGCCACGCTTTAACTACCTCTACCGATTCCACGACTGCTATTGGGATTTGTCTTATTCTTTTGTCTTCCGATCCTCCCCTAGCTCCTATTCCGATCTCTCATGCCGATCTCCTATCTCCGATCTCTATTATCCCTTAATCACCGATTCGTCCAAGCATTAATTACATCTCGATTCTCGGCGCCCGCTGCTTTCCGCCAAAGATTAAATGCCCATTTCCTATATATACCTCGACGAGACATTTTCTTCATCCGACTTTCCTCTTTTTTCTTACTTTCCTCGTTTCTAGCCGCCCGTGGAAGTTCGCTATAATCGTGGCTTTGATCTTTTCCGATGAACTTCTTTACTTACCGATCAAAATTTACGATCCTGATCGAATGACCTTTACCGATGATGGTGAGAGGACCTGATTTGACCGACCGTATTATGGACTTTGGTTGTACCGATCTCGAGTCGCCAACCGAAGTTCATTCGCTTCTCATCGCATTGGGTGTTCCGGCAAGCTCTTTCCTCCACATTGGGTGTTCGGCAATGGGTCGCTTTCGAGTGGTAACATCGGTGACGATGTCTCTCATCTTCATGGGAGTCATAGTCACCCCATCCGAGCACATCTATCCGATGCCAACAACCGGCCTCGGTCAAACACATCTTTTGATTCACCACAAGACTAGGCTTTGACATAGGCCTTTAGATAGGATGTTCCACCTGCCTCTAGAGATCGCCCAAATGATGTAATCCCAAATGTAATCGATTCTAGAGATTGCCCAAATGATGTAGTTAGACCTTATTGTAGTCCGATCCTAGAGATCGCCCAAATGATGTATTTTATTTTCAATGCAATCCGATTCTAGAGATCACGTAAATGATGTGATCCAATGTTAGTGTAATCCGATCCCTAGAGATCGCAAATGATGTAATCCGAACTTTTGGAAATAAAGACTTTATTTTGCCTGCTATCATCTTATTATTTTTGCATTGATTATTTTCCGATCTCTAATGTGGTTATCCGATCTGGTTCTTTACCTGAATGACACTTAACTGATCCTTTATTCAAAATATTTAGCTCATTATGCCGATCTCTAATTAACCGATCTCAACATTCGATATTTGAGAAAGTGTCGTAACAAATGGCCGAGTTCCACCAATCGATGCGCCGTTTAGAACCTCGCGAGCATTAAATGCTCTGACTAGTATAAATAGGGGTGGGAGGGTTAGCCGCTTGTTCTCTCATTCCATTTTCAATCCTCCGCCACAACTTCAAGTTCTCTCATTTTCTCAAGTTCTTCCGACGCATCGATTCGTAAGGGCTTTGATCCTCTTTTTAATTTAAATTCTTTGTTTCTTTTGAAAATGAACGGTGCCGAAGGTCAGAGAGCGGCGAGCCCTCCTTCGATTCAGTTCTCGTGGTCATCGTCTGAAGAAGAGGCACGCTGCTGCTCAACAAGAACCTCCTGTGGCCTCCGCCCAACTCTGGGGCGGTCATACCATCGAGGCTCGCACCTTCTTCAAGGAGAGAGACCCTTCCTATAGACGAAGCTTCCGCCGCTTCTTCGAGAACTGATCCGCAATCGCTTGTTCAAGAATACAATATTTGTCCCGATTCATATGAGCTGATCAAGTGCCATGGCGATCTTCGTGTCATGGCGATCTTCGTGTCGATCACTCTTTGAAGAGAATGACATGGTCATGGTGTACGAGGAACAGCTTAAAGGCCGGCCCGAGGTTCCTCTAGCCGATTTCTATAAGGAGGTCCTAAAACTTCACCGAGCATCCATTGTTCAAATCCACCCCAACTCGTGGCGGATCTTGGTAGCTTTCCGAGGTCTATGCCGAGCTAAGGGAATCGACTCACGGCTAAGGTGTTCGCCGAGCCGCATGCACTAACTCGCCAAAGGATGACGAACACTGTTCTTTCAGCGGCCTCATTGCGCACTCTTTTCCGACCGCCTCATCCCTTAAGAATTGAAGAACCGGCTCTTCATTCCGAGGAGTAAAGATCCGAGCCGCTTGAGGACTTTCCTCGTAGGCCGGTGGTACCAGGGCCCTCGCTCAAGCACATTACCCCGAGTCAAGAGGAAAGCTTAATAGTGATGGAGCAAAAGTCGCCGCCACTCTAAAATATTCGCCCAAATGCGGTGATCGCCGAATCGCACTATTGACCATGCAATCATCACCGCCAAGATCGCGAACTTCCGCTCTCTAACCTCTGCATTGGTAGTTTCTATATCTCGTGACCTTAGCGATCTCACTAACCTCTTTTCTCGTGTATGGCGTGTGGTGAGGGTTCTAGGAAGCTAAGAAGGAAAGAGAGATCTCCTAAGATAAAGGAGATGAAGCATTCGAACGTTTTCAAACACCCGGCCACGAACCTCGGGAGATACAAAGAGACCCGCTCAACCTTCGGTCCGCCACCATTGAAGCCGCTGATTCTCCTAGATCTAAGAGCAGCCCCGCTCTCTCGCTATTCCAAGCACAAAGGGAGCCTTCTCAATCTTCTCGAGGACCTTCTTCTCGTGGCGCCGACATCGATCGATCGCTTGAAGAATAACCTGATCGTTAGGAGAACTCCGATTTTGCCAAAGTCCCGGATCTACCATCTTCTTTCAAGAGGATCGACAGTTATCCCGAATGGTCTCGATGATATCTTGACTCAACCATGAGCTTGAATGTGGAGGTCCGTGAACTGCACCATGGTTCGAAAATATTCAACGCCCGGGTAAGGAGGTCGGAAGAAAATCAGAATTGGCTTCCTCCGATCCCAACTCTCATCCGCCGATTATATATCTCAAGTCGAGGGACGCTAAGTACCATGAAGACCACTGGCCGAAAGTCTCGTGACTGGCCGAAGAGAACGGCTCGTGAGAAGTCCAGCACTTCGTGCCAACGGCCGCCAGTCGCTCAACTTATAGAGGAGCTTAACGCTAAGGATAAGGAGCTTACAGAGAAAGACAAAGAGCTTAAGGAAAAAGATGAAGAGATGGTGTCGAATAGCCGAGCCTATGTGAATGCTCATAATGATCTCTTGGCCGAACTCCAAAAGCGCTACCTCAAGAGGACTTCTCCGGATGGATGACCTGCTCCCGAGGGCGACGCGAAGATAGTGAGGAGGAAGCCAAGGTGAGGGAGAGAGGGAGAGTGATCCAATAGATCAGCCGGGTGATCCTCACCAATAACTTGTACAGATTATGACATGAAATGGAATGCCTCTTTGTTCAATGAATGATTGTGATCGGAAAATTTTAAACCATTGTTTGTCCGAGTATTTGATTGTATGAGCACAAAGAAACAAAACTAAATGTGATTATTAATCTAAGTATGAGAGATCTAAAGCACTTTAAGCATGAGATCTAGGGAAGAAATGCTGAACTAACTTGATCGAAAATTTAACTCTAACACTTAAGATCTGAATCCTCATTAAATCGAACTAAAACTTTAGCTCTTAAACCTTCTGGAAGGAGGTCGGCAATAAACCGTAGGAAAAGATCTAGTGCCGCCATTTTATTTATCAACAGAGATCGTGAATATACTTGATGTGTCCGGAATTCACAACGGGTTTGAGAGGTCAGTAAATGATTTGAGAGATCGCGAGGCTTTAATGAATGTGAGAACTTAGCATTGATTCAATCCTTTGTGAGGAGAGATCGAAATGTGACCGCCTATCAAAGAGGGATCTAAACGTGGTTAGTGCTCAAAGAAGAATTTTTATTGATTCTAGGGTCGCCAAAATATGGTGTCGACAAGGTGCCATCCTATATGGAGCAATGGAAATCATGCAGTACCAAGCATAACCTCTATAACAAACTCCACTTCTCCATCAGGTGGCAAACCCTGCAACTCTTTCGAAAACACATCTGAAAATTCACATACTGTGGGAATCTCCTGTATGCTTAGGCTAGTCTTCCTGGTATCAACCACATGTGCTAAGAAAGCCTCACTGCCCTTTCTTATCATTCTTCTCCGGGCCGTGGCTGATATGATAGTAGAAAGACAACCTGCCTTCACCTAACTCAAATCTCATCCCTTCGCTGCTTTGTAGTGACATCCTCTTTAGCCGACAATCTACTATCGCTCGATGATGTGATAACCAATCCATTCCATTCCTAATATCACATCAAACTCATGGAATGGTAGCTCAACTGTTAGCTAGAAACGCATAACCAGTATCCTCGTGAGGACAACCCTTGTAGACCTTTTTACCATGACATTATGGTCTAAAGGGTTTGTAACTTGTATGTCTTTCTCTAACTCTCTACTTGTACCCTCTACCAATGAGTGGGGCAATGCACACATAAGAATGTGTCGAGCTATGATCAATTAAGGCACATACAGATAGATCATAGAGTGAGAAAGTACCCTTTAGGACATCAACTGGCTCTGGCTCATCTCGAGCTCTCATAGCACAAGCACGGGGTGCTACTCTAGTCTTCCGCTTTGAATTGTCTCTATAATAGGCCTCCGTGATGTACCACTATATCGTGCCTCGCAGTCTTCTACCCTCCGTGTTGTTGGGGCAAACCTCTCCATTTGAGGTGGAGCAAGGGTACACTAGCATTCCTCTATGGATAATCCTTCAGAAGTGATCCGTAGACCCACATCTAAAACACCCACCGCTAAAAATCTACACTCTCCTCTATGGGGCTTGCCACAATGTGTACAAGCCGAGGTGGGCCGATCCTCGGTAGTCAACCTATAGAACTACCCATTGATGCACTGCATCGCCCTCCTCCTTTCCTTAAGGAAAATCGATCTCGCTTCTTACCTTGGCCCCGAACCGACTCGAACTCCTTGGGCCTCTTACTACCCGTGTTCATCGAACTAGACTAACTCGATCTAACCCTCTTGGCGCTTGTTCGCCCTTTCGGATCGCTTCTTCATTTCTCGACTTTCCACATCATGGTCATACTACCAATCGAGAAGTCTGTGAAGTGATGACATGTGACTATCAACTTGATGTTGTTATTTAGTCCATCCTCAAACCTTCTTCATTTATCGGGCTTTCTTTGGGCATCAACTCTAATGCATAACCGCTTAAGTCTCATGAATTTCGCCATATTCGTGAGACCTGTCGCCATGTCTCAGTTAGGAATTCTCTCCTTCGGTCTCTAAGTACACATTGTCGATGTATTTCTTTCCTCAATTCGACCACTAAAGAACTCCTGTGTGATCTCGTGCAGCCGTACTCACTCTCAATACTATCACCCACCATTTATATGCAT